>NC_082721.1:60762742-60955242 GCF_030144855.1 Hypanus sabinus | reverse complement strand
GGTTGGCACAACATCATGCCTTAATGTTGCATATTCTATGTTTTCTGTTCAATGCTCTTTCTCCTCCAGGGATGACGAGAGAAAGAAAGAATGTCAATTATCCACAGAAGAGATTGCCAACAACACAACACGTCACATCTGTTCCCTTCCAATGATGGAGGTCTCCTTGTTTACCCCACTGGACATTGAGGTGTTGCTAAACAGAAGTGTTGTCATGAGCAGAAAGGAGATGTATATTAACCACATGGGTGAGTGCATTCTCAGAGTCAGAATCAGCTTTATTGTTGCTAACTTAGACGATGCAGAATGTGTTGTTTTGCAGCAGTGGTACAGTACAAAGAATTACAAGAATAAATAATGCAGAAAACCTGAGCTGGTGTTCATGGACGTCAGAGATCTGATGGCAGAGAAGGAGAAATCGTTCCTAAAACATTGAGTGTGCGTTATCAGGTTCCTGTGCCTGCTCCCTGATAATAGTAATGAGAAAAGAGCATGTCCTGGATAAGGAGTGTCCTTGATAGTGGATGCTGCCTTTCTGAGGCACCAATTCTTGAATATGTCTTCGGTGGGAGGGCTGTGCCACTGATGGAGCTGGATGAGACCACATCCATCTTCAGCCTCATGCAATCCTGTGCATTGGTGCCTCCAGACCAGACAGTGGTGTGACAAGTCTAAAGACTACTCTCAGATTTCGGTAATTTAACCTAATCTAAGATCAATCTTACCCTTCCCGCCCGATATGCCCTCCATTTTTCTATTTATCATCCATGTGCCTATCTAAGGGTTTCCTGTATGTTCCTAATGTGTGTGCCTCTCCCAGGGCGTATTCTCTGCCTCTCTTTATACAAGCCAGTCATGCACGTCCTCCTGCACACCGCTGAGAGGATCTCTTCACTGTCAGAGGTGATGCATTGGACTGGGGTCCTGCCTGTTCTCTTCGATTGGTGTAAAAGACCCTCTTTCTAAAGAAGAACGTGACACTCCTGATATTTGTCGGATAATCAATATCAGGGACAGGAAGTTCTGATCATTGGCTTCTTCTTCCCTCAGTTGTCTTGGATCCACCGTCCAATGTGACTGTTCGGCCAACTGGGAAACCTGGGCAGCTTCATGTCAAGTGGTCGGCACCTCCGTTTAAATATCTAGACAATTCTTTAATGTATGAAGTCAACTTCTCTTCCGTTGGATCCAACATACAGCAGGTAGTGAAATGTACAGTTCTTTCAACATGCTCGCACTGCACACTCAAGCTTGAGATCTTGGTTTGTTCTCACACCTGATTATCACTGCTTTGAAGTATGTACCTGCATAGGTATGTACACAGGCCAGTGTAATTGTATGAGCGCCAATGTGTGGTTCAGTGTACGTACAGATTAATTTACTTGTTTATCACATGTACATTGAGACATACACTGAAATGCATCAACAACCAACACACCTAACGATGTGCCGCACGTTCTGCTGCCAACATAGCATGCCCATTGTGCTCAGCAGAGCAACACAGAACACAACAAAACAAGCCCCGTTCCCTCCTACTGCCCACTCACCCACACATACACGGATAGTCCTCCAACCCCAAGACAGGTTTCCGAGCCTCCAGCGGACTCACAGTTAATGGGTCTCCAATTTCCCCATTGGACTCCAGACTCATAGGCCCAAACTTTCAGTTGAAAGTGTGTGAGTGTGTGTGAGTTTCTCTCTGTGTGAATGTATGCTTGTTTTTATGTGTGAGTGTATGTGTGACCATGTGTGAGGTTAAGTGTATTTTTGCATTCTGTTATTGTTTCACATTGTTCTACACAACATATTCTGTTTTGTTTGATCTGTATGAACAGTATGCAAGGCAAACTTTTCATTGTATCAATTCCTATTCCAATTGCAAAGTCTCTCTCTCTCCTCTCCTCTCTTCTCCCCCCTCTTCCCCTCTCCACCCCTCCCCCCTCTCACCCCTCTCCTCTCTCCCCTCTGCCCACTCTCCCCTTCCCTCTTCCCTCTCCCTTCTCTCCCCTCTCCCTCCCCTTCTCCCCTCTCTCCTCTCTCCCCTCCTCTCTCTCTCCACTCTCTCTCCCCTTCTTCTCTTTCCCCCTCTCTCCCCATTTCTTTCTTTCTCTCTCCCTCCCCTCTCTCTCTCTCTCTTCCCCTCTCCCCCACCCCCACATGAGTGAATGTTGTGAACCTGGTCATTAAGCAATAGACATCTCAGTAACTTTCCCCTGTCTGTGTAGGTTAACACTGTCAAAGGGAAAACAGAGTGTATCATTCTGAAGCTCAAATCACAGACCGAATACGTTATCCGTATCCGCGCGAAGCCGGATGGAGTCTCCATGGATGGATACTGGACCACATGGTCTAAGCCAGTGTCTGCTTTCACCGATTCAGGTATTGCAAACATCTCAGGGCGCCGGACATGTTCTTCTGGTTGGCAGAGGGCAAGGTGATGGGGTTCGGTTACTGTTTAAAACATGTTGGAGACAAAAAGTATCCTTGTTTCCTGCCCAGAAGTCTCAGGACTTGACTTTATCCATTACCGTGGAGGTGATTTCACTGAACCACTCAGAAATTCCAACTACAAGTATGTTTTCAAAGGGATCTTAGGCATCCACCAGCGAGAGAGGACTGGGTTCAATGAAGAAGAGTGGGAATGGATTAGTTCACACCAAAGACACCAGCATGGGCTAGATGGGTTGATTGGCATGTTTCTGCATTGAATCTTAGAATCTTAGAATCTTAGAACATTAGAAACATCATGTCTTGAGTATTGTCAAGCATGAAATTCCAAGTGGGAATGGGTTTAGGAGCTGTTGGATTCGGGTCCAGATTATGAGCTTTCATTGGAGTTTTAGTTTTCTTTACACTTGCTTATACAGTCAGTGGCCACTTTACTAGGTGCCTCCTGTAGCTAATGGAGCGGTCAATGACTGAATGCTTGAGCTCTTCTGCTGCTGAAGCCCTTCCACTTCAAGGTTCGATGTGTTGTGTGTTCAGAGATGCTCTTCTGCACATCCCTGTTGTCATGCTTGATTGTTTGACAAGCTGTCACCTTCCCGTCAGCTTGAACCAGTCTGGCCATTCTCCTCTCACCACTCTCATTAACAAGGCGTTTCACCCACAGAACTGCCGTTCACTGGATGTTTTCTGTTCTTTGCACTATTCTCTGCAAACACAAGCAAGCATGATTACCAGCAAACAGAACACAAGAAAGCAAGCATGTCTGCATGCTTTTATGCATTGAGTTGTTGCCACATGATTGGCATTAATAAGCAGGTGTACCTAATAAAGTGGCCATTGAGTGTATGTTTGTGTAACTACTGTTAGTACAAATGTGAGAGTCTGTGTGAACATATTTACAAATATGCCTGTGTGGTTTAGTGCATTTTTGTGTTCTGTTATTGCTTTACCTTATTTAGATTTTCATTTACCTACTTATTTCAAGATGGGGATCTCGCCCTTCTAGCCCAATGAACTGCACCACACACCATATCCCCTATTTAGCCCTAGCCTAATTGCAGGATAATTTACAATGACCAATTAACCTACTAACCAATATGTCTTTGAACTGAGGGAGGAGACCAGAGCACCAGAAGGAAATCCACGTGCACACAGGAGGAACATACAAAGTTCTTACAGGGGACACTGGAACTGAACTCCGAACTCTGGAATGCCCAAACTGTACCAGCTGCACGCCGACCATTACACTACAGTGGTGCCTCAGTGCTTTGACATTGAACCTTGTTCTACCCCAATTCACCGTGTGAGATTTGATCTGTATAAACTTTTAGTACAATTGACTCTGTAATTCTGTGTTGTGATTAAGTGTTATGGCAGTGTAACATAGACAAGCCTATTCCATTGGCTGGCATGCCTGTCTCAGAAAGGCCGTGTCTATTAGTAAGGTCCTCCAGCATGCCCTTTTCTCACTGTTACCATCAGGTAGGAGGTACAGAAGCCCGAAAGCACACACTCAATGATTCAGGAACAGCTTCTTCCCCTCTGCCATCCGATTCCTAAATGGACATTGAAGCCTTGGACACTACCTCACTTTTTTAATATACAGCTTTACTGCTTTTGCACATCTTTAAAATCTATTCAATATACATAATTGATTTACTTGTTTATTTATTATTATGTTCCATTTCTTTTCTCTTTCTACTAGATTATGTATTGCATTGAAATACTGCTATTAAGTTGACAAATTTTATGTCAGATGCCGGTGATAATAAACCTGATTCTGATTCTGATTCTGATTCCATCAGAAGATCCCCTTATGTCTGACCAGTTTAGGGCTAGGTTTATGGTGTAAAAGGTAAAAGGGTTAATATATGAGGAGAGTTTGATGGCTGTGGACCTGTACTCACTGGGGCTTAGAAGAATGAGGGGAAAGTTCTTTGAAACCTATTGAATATTGAAAAGCCTAGATAGAATAGATGTGGAGAGGAAGTTATCAATTATACAACAGATAGCTGGATGATATAAACTGAATGAATTAAGCAATACTTTGAAGCCAATAAATTAACCAATGAAAAGCAAGTGTCAGTGTTACTGAGGGCAATATGTGGAAAAGTGGTCTTTGCTTAGAGCTTAACTGCAGCAACCAAACCAGCCAAATTGAGCTTTGCTGATTCCATGGACAGAATGCAGGGAGAGTTAGAATGTAAATAATTGTTGATTGTAGAATGCTTTAGGTTTCATAAATGGAATCAAAAGGCACTTGAATCCATTTCAGCTTACATGGCTGAATTGAAGAAGTTGTCTGAGCATTGTCGGTTCAGTGATGTGCTTAATGGTCCACTGATAAATTGTTTAGTTTATGGAACCTTAGAAGAAAGCATTCAAAAACAGTTCCTAACTAAAGCACAACTCAAATTTGAAAGAGCAGTTGAAATCACTGTATCAATGGAAACAGCCAGTGGTGCAATTGAGTGTCTAGTGGGGGGGGGGGGGGGAGGATTCTAGAGAGCAAATAATTAAAAAGACAATGGAGAAGGTAATGATTGTATATAGAAGTGGAGGAATAAAAAGACAGAGTGTGTCAGGAGGGGAAAGAATGTACGGAGATAAGCGTAAAGTTGTACAAAAGGAAAAGATAGGAAATAAGTGTCAAACATATTTGAAAGTCCTTTATTTGAATGCACGTAGTATTAGGAATAAAATTGATGAGTTGACGGTACAAATAATTACGTATGGTTATGATATTGTGGCAATTACGGAAACATGGCTGCAGGGTGACCAGGACTGGGAATTAAACATACAAGGGTATTTGACAATTAGGAGAGACAGGCAAGAAGGAAAAGGTGGTGGGGTGGCTATGTTAATAAAGCAAGAAGTCACTGCGATAAAGCGAAATTATATTGGCTCAAAGGATCAGGATAACGAAACAATTTGGGTAGAAATAAGAAATAGTAAAGGGAAAAAAGCAGTGGTGGGAGTAGTCTATAGGCCTCCAAACAGCTGTAACTCAGTTGGTCAGAGCATAAATCAGGAAATAGTTGGGGCTTGTAATAAGGGAACAGCTATAATTATGGGAGATTTTAACTTTCATATTGACTGGACTAATCAAGTCGGAGACGACAGCCTTGAAGAAGAGTTTATTGAGTGTATTCAGGATGGGTTCCTTGAACAATACGTTACTGAGCTGACAAGGGGGCAAGCAGTCTTAGATCTGGTCCTGTGTAATGAGACAGGACTAATAAAAAATGTCCTAGAAAAGGATCCCCTTGGACTGAGTGACCATAACATGGTCGAATTCCATATTCAATTAGAGGATGAGAGGGTTGGATCTCAAACAAGCGTATTGAGCTTAAATAAAGGAGACTATGATGGTATGAGAGCGGAATTGCTTAAGATGGATTGGGAAAATAGATTAAAGGGTAGATCGGTACTTGATCAGTGGTGTATATTTAAGGAGTTATTTTACAACTATCAAGAAAAATATATTCCACTGAAGAAAAAAGGGTGTAAAAGAAAAAATAGTTATCCATGGCTAAGTAAAGAAATAAAGCAAAGTATACAACTAAAAAGAAAGTTATATAAGGTAGCTAAATCTAGTGGGAAGATTGAAGATCAAGAAGCTTTTAAAGATCAGCAGCAAATAACAAAAAGATTTATTAAGAAGGGGAAGATAGATTATGAAAGTAAATTGGCAAAAAACATAAAAGCAGATAGTAAGAGTTTTTATAGTTACATAAAAAGATAAAGGGGGGCTAAAGTAAATGTTGGTCCCCTAGAAGATGAGACCGGGAAATTAATGGTAGGGGACATGGAGATGGCGGAAACGCTGAACAAATATTTTGTATCAGTTTTTACAGTAGAGGACACTCAAAATATCCCAACACTGGATATACAGGGGGCTCTAGGGGGAGAGAAGCTAACTACGATTCAAATCACCAAGGAAATGGTACTTGATAAATTAATGGGACTGAAGGTGGATAAATCCCCTGGACCGGATGGCTTGCATCCTAGGGTCTTAAGGGAAGTGGCGGTCGGGATTGTGGATGCATTAGTGATAATTTTTCAAAACTCGCTGGACTCGGCAATGGTCCCGGCAGATTGGAAAAATGCTAATGTAACTCCTTTATTTAAAAAGGGAAATAGACAGAAGGCTGGGAATTATAGGCCAGTTAGCCTAACATCTGTGGTTGGTAAAATGTTGGAATCGATAATTAAGAAAACAGTAACGGGGCATTTGGCTAAACATAGCTTAATAGGACAAAGTCAGCATGGCTTTACAAAAGGGAAGTCATGTTTGACAAATTTGTTGGAGTTCTTTGAGGACATAACATATAGGGTAGATCAAGGGGAACCAGTGGATGTGGTGTATTTGGACTTCCAAAAGGCATTTGACAAGGTGCCACACCAAAGATTATTACTTAAAGTAAAAAATCATGGGATTGGTGATAATATTCCGGCATGGGTGGAGGATTGGCTTTCTAACAAAAAACAGAGAGTTGGGATAAATGGTTTATTCTCAGACTGGCATTTGGTGACTAGTGGTTTTCCGCAGGGGTCGGTGTTGGGACCCCAACTCTTTACAATCTATATTAATGATTTGGAGAAAGGGACTACGTGCAACGTATCAAAGTTTGCTGATGACACAAAGATGGGAGGGAGTGTAATGAATGCAGAGGACATTGAAACCCTGCAGGGGGACATAGATAAGCTGAGTGATTGGGCAGACATTTGGCAGATGAAATATAATACTGACAAGTGTGAGGTCTTGCACTTTGGCAGGAAAATTAATAGAGCAAGTTATTATCTAAATGGAGAGAAACTGGAAAGTGCTTCTGTGCAAAGGGATCTGGGAGTCCTGGTGCAGGAAACACAAAAAGTTAGTATGCAAGTGCAGCAGGTGGTCAAGAAGGCCAATGGAATGCTGGCTTTTATTGCTAGGGGGATGGAGTATAAGAACAGGGAGGTCTTACTGCAGTTGTACCGGGTATTGGTGAGACCACACCTGGAGTACTGTGTGCAGTTCTGGTGTCCATATTTAAGAAAGGACATACTGGCTCTCGAGGCAGTGCAGAGAAGGTTCACTAGGTTAATTCCGGGGATGGGTGGGTTGATGTATGATGAGAGGTTGAGTAGATTGGGACTCTACTCATTGGAGTTCCGAAGAATGAGAGGCGATCTTACTGAAACATATAAGATTGTGAAGGGGCTTGATCGGGTGGATGCGGGGAGAATGTTCCCAATGATGGGTGAAACTAGGACTAGGGGGCATAATCTTAAAATAAGGGGATGCCATTCCAGGACTGAGATGAGGAGAGATTTCTTCACTCAGAGGGTAGTGGGGCTGTGGAATTTACTGCCCCAGAGAGCTGTGGAAGCTACTACACTCAATAAATTCAAAACGGAGATAGACATTTTCCTGGATAAAAATGGCATTGGGGATACGGTGAGCGAGCAGGTAAGTGGACATGAGGCTAGGTTTAGATCAGCCATGTGATCTCCTGGACCAGTTTTCGATAGCCTGGATGGGTTGGAGAGGAATTTTCCAGATTTTTTCTCCTCAATTGGCAAATCGTTTTTTTTTCCCCCGGGTGATCACATGGGTTTGGGCGGGATGAATAATAAAATAAAATAAAATAAAATGCTTGGCACTGTTGCCTTGTGGGATTCGGTGAAAACTAGAGTTAAGATTGGATCAGCCATGATCTTGCTGAATGGCGGAGCAGGCTTGAGGGGCCGATTGGCCTACTCCTGCTCCTATCTCTTATGTTCTTATGTTCTTATGTCATGAATGACAGTGAGCATGAACAAAATTGCAAAGACTAAACAGAAACCTGCCTGGCTGAACAAATTGAGTTCCCTTTGTGGCAGAGACTCACATACACCAGACCAATGCAGATTTAAAGGCAAAACTTGCAGAAAATGCAACAAAATAGAACACACACAAAGAGTATGTTGGGCAGACAAAATAAATGGGTTGCACAGAGAAGAGAAAAAGATGCAAAGTCCAATTATAGTTTCAAAAAGAGCACCCATCTGTTGATGAAAAATCTGATCGTCATGAGAGGGACACAGGACTGAGCGTCCTTGAGATTTACAATGTGGAAATGAATAATAGATAAGCAACAGAGCGTACAGCAGAAGTGAACAGTAAACGGATTACAATAGAATTGTACAATGGCTCAGGTGTTTCAGTAATTATACAAAATGAGTTTGAAAGGCATTTCAAAGGGACTGAGCTGAAGCTTGCAGATATCCAATTAAGAACTTATACTGGAGTAAAAGTAACTTCAGTGGGGATGACTTCTGTGACATTGAGATACAGCAAACAATAAGCCACATTGGGTTCATATGTGGTAAAAACAGGAGGGCCTGCATTTTGGGGTTGTGATCAGCTGAGGCAACTACAACTTGATTGGAGAACCATCCACCATTTGCATGCCATAACCCCTGCAATGAAGCCAACTGAAAGTGAATTAAAAATACTGAATAATGCCACAACTATCTCCACGGTGTACACCGTGAACTGTTCCCCAACAGAGGACAAACAAGTGTTGGTAACAACCTCTGTGCCTCTGGTCAGAGAGCATTAGGAAGGGACCAAGGAAAGGCCATGTTGCAATAGAGTCAACCGAAAGTGAATTAACAAAGGTACTGGATAATGCTATAGCAGTGTTCAAGGATGGCATTGGAAAACTCAAACATATCCAATGTAAAATAGTGTTAAATGAAAATGCCACACCCAAGTATTACAAAGCCCATCCAATTCCTTATACCATCTGTGAGGAAATAGCCACAGAGTTAGATTACATGGAGGCTGAAGAAATTCTTTACAAGTTTGAGTGAAGCCCATGGGCAGTCCCACTAGGAAAGAAGGGTGAGTCTGTCAGGATTTGTGGTGATTTGAAGGTCTGCATCAACCAGGTACTGAAAGGAGATCAATACCCTTTGCTGGGAATAGAAGATATCTTCGCAACGCTTGCTGGTAAGAAACACTTCAACAGAGTGGACTTTGCTGAGACCTACCTACAGATAGAGATGGAAGAAGATTCCAAAATGGTTCTCACCATATAAATTCACCAAGGATTTTATCAATATAATATGTTTATTTTTGGAGTAGCATCTGCACCTGCACTCTGGCAGTAAGCTATGGACCAGGCACCTCGTGTAACCTGGATGACATCATTGTTAACAGTGAGGATGATGAGGAACATCTCCAAAACCTCAAGACAGTGTTAAAAAAGATTAGAAGATTATGGGCTCAGAGCATGACGTGACAAGTGTGAATATTTTAAACAAGCATCACCTTCTCTGTTCAAAACATCCATGCACAAGAATCATACAAGTGTGCATTCAAGTCATGTTGAATGCCCCAAGGCCAAAGGAGGTGTCACAGTTGTGGGCCTTTTTAGGTTTGTCAATTACTATAACAGATTCTGGTCAAACCTGGCTACTGTGCTCCACCCCTTGAACCCACTACTACAGATTGGGAAGAAATAGCAATGGACAAAACAGTATGAGGTGGTTTTCAAAAAGGCAAAGGAAACGGTGACATCAGACACTGTACTCACACGTTATGGTCCATGTCGTTCAGTGAAGCTGGCCTGTGATGCCCCGCCTTATAGTATAGGGCAGTCGTGTCACATGTTGTGAGTGTTCACGTTCCCTTAGCGACGCAAAGGAAAAATACACACAGATTGACAGAGAGGCCTTGAGACTGGTTTGGGAATAAAACGTTTCAACCACACGCCAACCACTACACTACAGTGGCACCTCAGTGCTTTGACATTGAACCTTATTCTACCTCAATGCACCGTGTGAGATTTGATCTGTATAAACTTTTAGTACAATTGACTCTGTACTTCTGCGTTGTGATTAAGTGTTATGGCAGTGTAACATAGACAAGCCTATTCCATTGGCTGGCATGCCTGTCTCAGAAAGGCCGTGTCTATTATTAAGGTCCTCCAGCATGTCCTTTTCTCACTGTTACCATCAGAGAGGAGGTACAGAAGCCCGAAAGTACACACTCAGCGATTCAGGAACAGCTTCTTCCCCTCTGCCATCCGATTCCTAAATGGACATTGAAGCCTTGGACACTACCTCACTTTTTTAATATACAGCTTTACTGCTTTTGCACATCTTTAAAATCTATTCAATATACATAATTGATTTATTTGTTTATTTATTACTATGTTCTATTTTATTTTTTTCTCTTTCTACTAGATTATGTATTGCATTGAACTGCTGCTGCTAAGTTAACAAATTTTGTGCCAGATGCCGGTGATAATAAACCTGATTCTGATTCTGATTCCATCAGAAGAGTTCCTGATCTCTGACTAGTTTTGGGCTAGGTTTATGGTATAAAAGGTAAAAGGGTTAATATATGAGGAGAGTTTGATGGCTCTGGATCTCTCATTGACCACCCATTTTAATCCCACTTCCCATTCCCATTCCGATATAACCATCCATGGCTTCCTCCAATGTTGTGATGAGGCCACTGAGGTTGGAGGAACAACACCTTATTCCGTTTCAGTAGCCTCCAACCTCATGGCATGAACATCAATTTACTGAACTTCTGGTAATGCCCCTTCATCCACCCTCTCCTGCACTATTCCCCATCCCCTTTTCCATCTCTCACCTTATCTCCTTGCCCATTCATCACATCTCTCTGGTGTTCCTCCCCTCTTCTTTCTTCCATGGCCTCCTGTCGCTTTCACCCATCAACTTCCCATCGGTTTACTTCATCCCTCCCCCTCCAGGTTTCACCTATCACCTTGTGTTCCCAATAGTCTCCACTACAGCATCGCACACTGTCAATGTGTTGAGAAGCCTTTTCTCAAGGACTTGTATATCAGAACACTTAGTCAGTGATAATGGACCACAGTTTGTTGTGGATCAGTTACAGTCATTCCTGAAAATGAATGGAATAAAACATGCTACACCTGCACCGTACCGCCCAGATACAAATGTCTTGTCGGAAAGGTTTGTTCAGTCTAAAGAACGCAGCGTGAGCAACGTCAGCAGTACACACTACATTTTTTATTATTACTGTTTTCAGAATTAGGTTTATTATCATCAGCATGTGATGTGAAATTGGTTAACTTAACAGCAGCAGTACAATGCAATACATAATATAGAAGAAAAACAAAACAAAATAATATTAAATAATTACTGTATATGTATATTGAATAGATTAAAAATTGTGCAAAAACAGAAATAATGTATATTAAAAATGTGAGGTAGTGTCCAAGGGTTCAATGCTGTTTTTGCACTATTTTAAATTTATTTAATATTCATATATATACTTACCATAATTGATTTACATTCTACAATCAACAAGTCACCAGCTATGCTGTTCCTGGGTTGTCTCTTGTGCTCGTGCTTGGATCTCCTCAAACCCAGAAGGACATACTGCTGAGACAAATGGAGGTCTCCTCAAACAAGGAGGTTTGATGTTTTCCTCTTGGACAAGCAGTTGTGGTGCAGGACTACAGAGGTGATCAAGAGCAGCTATTTGGAAAGATTAAGTACAGAACTGGACCACTCTCAAGATTGCGTCTGATGTCATCTGGAGCTGACATATCCATCAGTTGAGGGGAGCAGAGACCATTGTTAGTGAAAAGCATCCAGAGTTGTCAGAACCACTTCATGCAGTCTCAGAGTCAACTCCTACAACCACCACTGAGCAGGCTCCAACACCTGAGATTGTTTCACAGCCACAAGTCTCCCCCACCTTGACAGGAAATACATTATCCCACAAGAGTAAGAAATCCTCTAAAGTGATTAAATCTTCAGGCCTGAATTGCAGAATTGAAAATACTATGCTGTGGATGTCTAAATAGTAGTTGTATAGCGTTTGTCGTAAGCCATATATCCAGAGTGTGTGTATATATATATAAAATGTATGCGTGCGTGCGTGTGTGTGTACGAGAGCAAGAAATTGACTGGAGAGCTCTAGGTTATATATTTGAGTTGAGGTGATTTCTATATTGAGTTGCAGTTCATAGCTAAGCAGGGCAGAGTATTGTGTAGTTAATATTTTAGTAATATTTGAGTTATATTGTAAATATATTGTTTGATTAAGCATCCTTTGTTTGTTTACTGAATTCATTGCGGGCTATACATAAGGAGTATGTGAATGGCATATATCATTACACCATTACGTTACATGTCACAAGTATCCCCAGCTCCTGTGTTTTTCTTTGAATTAGTTTCTGGAGTTACAGAACATAACAGGCACCACAGTGTGGGCCAAAGAGCATGTATTGTGCTATGTTGTAAAAGCAGAGCCTAAGGACACTTCCTTTCTTATTTCGCTTTTCCTGAGCATCTAATAAAACACTTGTAACTGGAAGATTTGCACCTCCTGAAGGTCCTCCTGGATAACAGAGTTAAACAGCGAACCCTCATATTGTGGGGTCACGTTCCCAGAAAACCTTTCACTTCACAACTTTCTACAGAGAGAAGTGCTTTCATCAGCACATCTGCCAAGGAATGTAACTTGGAAAAGGAAATTGGTATATTTGAGAGTGATTTTTATCTAGTATCTCAAAAATTTTGGCTGTGTTTTGTGAACTCTGGAAGGGAGAGTTTCTGTTACCCTGACTGTTATAATATTGGCCTTGTCTGTAATAACCCAACACTTCCAACAGAATATCACAGATGCAGCAAAACCTGCATAATTATCTCCAGCACTGATGGGAAGTATCTCACTGAGGGAACGTAGGCATTGTTTACAACTTACTTATGCCCAACTCCCCTACTCGGGCGTCGGCCTCTGACAGCAGCTCACCGGAGCCCCTGTCCTGGGCTGAAGATTGATCAGCTCTGCAGCTTCCAATTTCATCACACAACTTCTTACGACTTCTAGACGAAGATCCTTCCTCTCTCAGGGCAGGATCTCTGGAGCTTCTGTTGGCTTTTGCTACTCTGGGTGTTTAGAGGATGGGGTTGCAAGCCCTAAGCCTAACCCTCCACCTTTTGTAGCTGGGCTTGGAACTGTCTATGGCAGAGTTCATTGTTCACAAGGTTGGTGTTTATTGGCTATCTCTGGATGTTAGCTGGGCCTTCCAAGTTCAGTGTTGGTGACAAGGAGTCACCCACCTGACTTTGGTTTTGATTTTAGATGTGGAGTTTAAAATGGAGGTCAAATACTCACTTCCATGAAGAATATTAGTGACCCTGATGTAGTTTGAACTATAATCCAGTTGCCACCCTGATAGAGTTATTTATATTAATCCTTACACTCAATGTCAGCAAGACCAAGGAAATGATGGTGGACTTCAGGAAGGGGAAGTTGGAAGAACACACCGGTTCTCATTCAGGGGTCAGTGGTGGAAATGGTGAACAGTTTTAAATTCCTGGGTGGCAGCATCTCTGAGGACCTGTTATAGTCCCAACATATTAATACAATCACAAAGAAGTCATTCCCAGTGGTTCTACTGAGGAGTTTGAGAAGGTTTGATACATCACCAAAGACCCTTGCAAATGTCTACAGATTTACAATGGAACATGCTGAATATTGCATCACAGTCTGGTATCTAACGCACAGGATCACAAGAGGTGGCAGAGGGACGTTGACTCAGCCACCTCCATTGTGGGCACAACACTGCCCACCATCAAGGACTTCTTCAAGAGGAGGTGCCTCAATAAGGCAAATCCATCGTTAAGCACCCTCGCCATCGGCGACATGCCCGCTTCACATTACTACCATCAAGGAGGAGGTATAGGAGCTTGAAGACGCATACTCCACCATCAGATTTCTGAATGGTCCATGAACCCATGAGCACTAGCTTTACTTTGTACTATTTATTTTTGTAATTTATAATAACTTTTATGTTTTTGCACTGTACTGCTGCCACAAAAAAACAAATTTCATGTCATCTACAGTAAATCTGTAATAATGAGACCAATTCTGACTGTTTCACAAATTCAAATTCCTGTCTGAAAGAAGTAGCTGAAGAGATTATGGAGGCATTAGTAATGATCTTACAAGAATCACTAGACTCTGCAGGACTGGGAAATTGCAAATGTCACTCAACTCTTTAAGGGGGGAGGGGGAGGCAGAAGAAAGGAAATTTCAGGCCAGTTAGCCCGACTTCAGTGTTTGAGAAGATTTTGTGGTTCATTATTAATGATGAGGTTTCGGGGCTTTGGAGGGATGTGATAAATTAGGTCAAAGTCAGCATGGTTTCCTTAAGGGAAAATCTTGCCTGACAGATCTGCTGGAATTCTTTAAGGAAATAACAAGCAGGATAGACAAAGGAGAGTCAGTGTATGTTGTTTACTTGGATTTTCAGAAGGCCTTTGACAAGGTACTGGAGATGAAGTTGCTTAACAAGATCACAGCTCATGGTAATACAGGAAAGATACTAGCATGGATAGAAGGTTGGCTAACCGGCAGGAAGCAAAGATTATGGTTGGTAGGACTAGTGGTGACTAGTGGTGATCCAGGGGAGTCGGCATTGGGACCGTTTCTTTTCACATTGTATGTCAATGATTTGGAGGATGGAATTGATAGCTTTGTGGCCAAGTTTGCAGCTGATACGAAGATAGGAGAGGGGAGGTAGTGTTGAGGAAGCACAGACTCTGTGGATGTAATATAGTATAAAACATAGAACATAAAATAGTATAGCACAGTACAGGCCATTCGACCCTTAAAGCCTGCCTCCCATATATCCCCCCACCTTAAATTCCTCCATATACCTGTCTAATAGTCTCTTAAATTTCACTAGTTTATCTACCTCCACCACTGACTTAGGCAGTCTCTGAGTAAAAAACCTTCCTCTAATATCCCCCTTGAACATCCCACCCCTTACCTTAAAGCCATGTCCTCTTGTATCGAGCAGTGGTGCCCTGGGGAAGAGGCGCTGGCTGTCCACTCTGTCTATTCCTCTTGATAGGGAGTAGGGAGGGTTATTGTCATGAACTTTGGTAAAAGGAATAAAAGCATACACTATTTTTTAAGCAGGAAAAAATTAAAAAATCAGAGGTGAGAGTGGACTTGCAAGTCCTTGTGCAGGATTCCCAAAAGGTTAACTTTGAGTCAGTGGTAAGGAAGGCAAATGCAATGTTAGCATTCATTTTGAGAGGACTAGAATATGAGAACAAGGGTGTGATGCTGAGACTGTAAAAAGTATAGGTCAGATTGCAGTAGGAGTATTGTGAGAAGTTTTGGGTCCCTTATCCCTGAAAGGATGCGCTGGTATTGATGAGGGTCCAGGGGAGGTCCACAAGAATGAGTGGCTGGAGTTTAGAAGAATGAGGGGCATCTCACTGAAACCGATCAAATATTGGAAGACCTAGAATGAGTGGATCTGAAGAGGATGTTTCCTATAGTGGGGAAATACATCGCCATGAATGGCTGTGGAGGGAAAGTCATTGGGTATACTTAAAGTGAAAGTTGATAGGTTCTTTATTAGCAAGGGTGGGAAGAAGGCAGGAGAATGGGGTTTTGGCGGATAATAAAGCCATGATTGAATGTTGGAGTGAATGGCCTAATTCATTTACATCTTATGGTCTTATCAGGGAAGAGGTACAGGAGCCTGAAGAAACACACTCAAACATTTAGGAACAAATTCTCCTCCTCCACTATCAGATTACGGAATATACCATAAACACTACCTCACTTTTTGGTCTCTTTTGCACTACTTATTTTTTAAATTATATATTTCTTATTGTAATTTATAGTAATTTTTTATGTATTGCACTGTACTGCTGTTGCAAACAACAATTTTCATGACATACAGTATGTCAGTGATAATTAACCCAATTCCGGATTGTGGATTCCAGTATTGTGAGGTAACCTCGGAAAGGGTTGGGAAATTCTAAATGAGTGTTCTATTGAAGAAGGGGTCAGAGATTGAGAGGATGAAAGGAAATTGATTTAAGGAAGTCTTCATATGGGTGCTGTGGGTTATAGAACTGTATTTCTGTCTTTCAGATCTGGATCCCCTGATCCTGGGCCTGACATCCATTCTCATCCTGATCACCTCTCTGCTGTTATTAACCATCATCCTCACCTACCGCAGGTACACCCCTGACTGGCTGGTACAGTGGAAATTGTTTTTCTGTTTGCCTGTTGCCCAGCTTAAATCTGAAGAGGTTAGACAATATATCGGCATGTAGCTGGATTTACAGCAATACACACAAAATGTTGGAGAAACTCAACAGGTCAGGCAGCAGCTACAGAGGGGAATAAGGACATGACAGCACAGTACAGGCCTTTCATCCCACAACATTCAGCTGACCTTTTAACCTACCCTAAGATCAATATAACTCTACCCTCCCACATAGCCCTCCATTTTTCTATCGTCCATGTGCCTATCTAAGAGTTCTTAAACATCCATAATGCATCTGCCTCCAGCAAGGCATTCCACACATCTACCTCTCTCTGTATAAAGAACTTAACACTGACGTCCCAGACTGGAAAGGAAGGGCGAAGAGGTCAGAATAAGAATGTTGGAGGAGAGGGGAAAATACCAGCCAGCAGATGAAAGGTGAAAACAGGTGAGAGGGGAGGTGGGCAGGTGGAATCCAATTTAAAATAATTACAATTGCATTAAGCTTGCAATGTCTTCATCACTGAGTCTTAATAGGCAGCCATCGATCCCGGGGATCATGGGTTTGCGCCTCTGATGGACCGTGTCCTCTCCAGGGTGCAAGCCTGGGGAGGAAGATTTGAAGAACCGGCTGTTGCCCATGCAGTGGGCACCCCCTCTCCACGTCACTGATGTAGTCCAAAGGAAAGGGCGAGCACCGATACAGCTTGGCACCAGTGTTGTCACTGGGTCTAAATCCTGGAATTCCCTTCCTTGCAGTGCAGAGGAAGTAATTTCACCAGAAGTGATTCTAGAATGAGGCATGTCTCCTCCTTCTGAAAACAATTCACTATTCTTTATTTTAGATGTTATTGAACCTATGAATCTATGAAAGTTAATGGACATTCTGTTCTGTCTTACATGATCTCACTACTCTGGTCCACATCCAGCCCTCCGCAGATGGTGTGGTTTGATGGTCTTTTCGTAATTGTCTTGAGATAAGGAGGCTGAGGGGAGACATAAAAGATTAGCTCATGGGTTAGCCTCGCCTCTGAGTTAGAATGTGGTTAGTTCAGGTTCGAAAGTGAATAACCTCAACTGCTGCAGTCTTTCTGCAAATCTAATCCCTGAAGTCACCAGGGTATGCTCTTGGGGTGGCGCAGAGGCTTAGCAGTTAGCGTAACGCTTTACAGTGCCAGCAATCAGCGTTTGATTCCCACAGCTGTCTGTAAAGCGTTTGTGTGTTCTCCCAGTGACCATTTGAGTTTCAGGTGAGGGAGCACACAGAAAACAGCAAAAATGTTTGATGAACTAGTGAAATGTTTACAATAGTCCAATGAGATGTTTATCAGGAGTGCTGTGTATGCAGGGCCCTTACCATTGTCGAGGATCCTTTCCGTCCAACCCAGGAGGTATGACAGGATTACGACAAGCGCTGTTAGGATGGGGAACTGCTTCTTCCCCCAGGCCATGAGATTATTGAATTTCCTGCTACCTCCCAGGTCTCATCACTTAGGAAGTGCCAGTAGCATTATATAGTTTCTAACTTATGTCATAAATGCACCTTATGCTAATTGTCAGTCATTAGGAATATATGTTATTACTTGCTCATTTGCTTGTGGTAATATTCCTTTACATGTTGTGCTCCTTGGTTTGCAGGAATGTTGCTACATTTGGTGGTGTTTAGTATATGGCTGAATGATAGTAAACCTGAACTTGAATTTAACCGGATCCTTTTCACCTACAGGATGATAAAGGAGACAGTCTGGCCGCTGATTCCTTCTCCAGAGAACATGTTTGATGGACTTTTCACTGTACACCAAGGAAACTTCCAGGTAAATGTCTTACTACCTCTGTACTGCACCGCACTGCACTGTGAATGCCTTAAGCAGCTTTTGTTTACATTGTAAATACATGCTGGTATTTATGTATTTATGCACATTTTATTCCATATCAATACTTCTCAATTTATCTTTATATAATTCTTCATAATTGTTGAAACCCGCATTCCTGCCCCATCTCATTAGCCAAATATTAAACTGCATTAACTTCCTATTTTTTGTTTCACTAACATGTGGCTCAGGTTTTGATCTACATGTGATAGATAAATTTGAATGAATCTGAATTACACTTGGTGGCCTCTTTATTCGGCCCTCATGTTCATTAATGCAAATATCTAATCAGCCAATCACGTAACAGCAACTTAATGCATAAAGGCATGCAGACATGGTCAAGAGCTTCTGTTGTTATTCAGAGAACGTCAGAATGGGAAGAAGTGTGATCTAAGTTACTTTGACTGTGGAATGATTGCTGGTGCCATTGGGATGGTTTGAGTATCTCAACAATTGTTGTTCCCCAAGGATCTTCACGCACAACAGTCTCTAGAGTTTACAGAGAATGGTGTGATAAACAAAATAACATCCAGTTCTGTGGGCTAAAATGTCTTGCTGATGAGAGAGGTCAGAGGAGAATGGCAGGCTGGTGACACTTGTTTATTGTACTCTGTGTAAGAATCTCATAATCGTTGACAGCTCAAATAACTTCCAGTAAACAATCCCACTTGGACAGTTTCTGCTTGTAGCTACAACTGTTTAACTATGACAATAATGGTATTGATCCCCACTTCACCTTCTCCAGAGACAGTCATGTATCCAGTTGCATTATTCTTCACTGTAGGCTGAAAAGGAAGAGGGGAGGGAGGGAGGGAGTGGGGGGGGGGGGGCAGAGAGAGAGAGAGAGAGAGAGAGAGAGAGAGAGAGAAACAAAAAGAGTAGTGGGAAGGGGTGGTGCAAGAACTGGCAGGGGTTAGGTGGATCTAGGAGAGGTAGTGTCACACCCCTCATCTGGATCCACATGTCACCTGTCAGTTCTTGCTCCACCCCTTCCCTCTTATCTTTCCGAGTGTCTCTCTCCTTTCCAGCCTAAAATGAAGGGGCCTAGCCTAAAACCTCGACTGTCTATTTCCCTCCATTGGTGCTGCCTGATGCACTGAGTTCCTCCAGCACTTCTTGTGCTGCTCCTCATTCCAGCGTCTGCAGATTCTTGGGTTTCCAGCTGACTATGTTGTTCAGTAGCATTGGCCAAGTTAGAGATTTATCAGTTCCAATTAGATCTTCTTGCTCCCTGTCGACTTTTCTTGTGGATCGCCCTCCTTTTTACAACTGCATCTTCTCTGAAATTCTCAGACAATGTTCTACATTCTGTTATTGCTTTTCCTTTGTACTGCCTCAATGCAAATAATCTGCGAGGATGACATCTTTTACACTGTGTCTCAGTACATGCCAGTATATTAAACCAATTACATTTACAACATTTGTGGTGAAGATCCTTCACCAAAACTGGAAATTGAGAAAACGTTAGTTTTAAATTGCCGCACCTGACAGCATCTTTCAGGAAACACCCTTCTCTGTGAAAAAAGATCTTGCTCTGAACACCTTTGAATTTTTCCTCTCTCTGCTTAAGTGCACGCACTCGAGTATTACATGCAAAATGCTTGAAGAACTCAGCAGGTCAGGCAACATCGATGGAGAAAAATAAGCAGTCAATGTTTCGGGCTGATACCCTTCATCAGGAGCTGGTATTAGACATTTACCCTCCAGTATTACACATTATGACTCTAGGGAAAAGATGCTGGCTACCTACTCCATCTATGCCACTCATAATTTTATTAACTTCTATTAGGTCTCTGCTCAGCCTCCAGCACTCCAGATAAAACAACACAAGTTCATCCAGCCTCTCCTTATAACTCGTGCAGGGCAGGGCAGCATCCTGGTACACCTCTTCTAAACCTCCACATCCTTCCTGCAATGGAGTGACCAGGTGCCGGGAGAGGAGGGAGGATGGGAGGCGAGGTTGAGCAAGAAACAGGGAAGAGGTGGAGGGGAGGGGAGAAGGAGATGATCTGGATGATTTTCAAAAGATTGGTAAGAAATAGGAGCAGGAATAGGCCAATGTACCACCAGGCTCAGGGACAGCTTCTACCTTGCTGTTGTAAGACTATTGAGTGGTTCCCTAGCACAATAAGATGGACTCTTGACCTCACAACCCACCTTGTTGTGATCTTGCACCTTATTGTTTACCTGCACTGCACTTTCTCTGTAACTGTTACACTTTATTCTGTATTCTGTTATTGTTTTACCTTGTACTACCTCAATGTATTGTGTAACGATTTGATCCGTATGAACAGTATGCAAGACAAGTTTTTTCTCTGTAGCTCAGTATGTGTGATGGTAATAATAAAACCAATTTACCGATTTGTTTGCAGGAATGGCTTGGGCGGGGCAATGTACAGATCTGGTGGAATCTCCAGTTCTTTGGCACTGATGAACCATCTACAGCCCTGGAGATCTTGTCTGAGATAAACACCTTCCCACCAGGCCTTCTGAGGAACAAGCACCAGGAGATCTTCCCAGAAGATCGGGGATTCCTGATGAGCGGATCAGGCACTTTCAAGCTGCAGCAGGAATGGATGCCACTGGATGAGAGCAAGTCACCAGAACACTTGCAGCCAGAAGCCCCTACCAGGGAGGCCTATATTGTCCTGAATCAGAATTCGTTGCTCAGTAACGACTTCCTTTCCGGCACGTATAATGTGACTCACAGCAGCAGCGATGTTTCGGAGGAAGAAATGCCTTTACAGTTGCTCTTCTGGAGTCCTGAAGTGAAGCATCATAGCAAGACTTCACCTGAAGAGGGGCGAGAAAACCTTCTGTCACATGACTCGCTTTCGCAGCATTCCTCACAGTCTAGTGGGATTGAGTGTGAAAGCCCAGCGTCATTTGGAGCTTTTGACTATGCCAAATGTGACCCAGCTGGGCACCTGCTATACCCATCACCCTCAGAGGCTGTGCCAGAAAACACAAACCATCCATACCTTCTGATGCTGGATTCTGGCATCTCTGCTGACTTCAGCCTAACAAACTTCCCATCACGTGTTAGTAAATCTGATGAAGGACTTTACACCAATCTCTGCAAAAGGGAAGACCTCCATGAGAACTTTCCTGTCTCAAGTGACCTCCATATAGAAGTTTGAGAGATGTTTGGTTCTTCATCAAGGAAGGTTCCTGTACTAGGGGAAAAGAAGGCTGAACTGTTGTTGTTGGTACTGAAGGCTTTATTGTGCAAATTGCATCACAGACTTCATTTGTACTGTTGGGGTGAAGCAGACTAGTCAAAGTTGTTGTGCAGAGCTAAGTCAACTGGAGCTCACAAAGGAACAACTACAACTATGAGCAACAGAGGCATCTGCTCAGAACCCGCACTTTCCCAAGATAATGCCAAAGAAGCAGATTACTCAACACTAGTCAATTCGCCAGTTTGGAGATGATAGCAAGACAGACTAAGCAATACTGATTGTGGAGAAATAGTTCTTTGTGTGTTTCCTATAATGCGGGAGTCTAGAACCAGAGGGTACAGCCTCAAGAATAGAAGGACATTCTTTTAAAACAGAAATGACAAGGAATTTCTTTAACCAAAGAGTGGTGAATCTGTGGAATTAATTGCCACAGATGGTTGTGGAGGCCAAATCATTGGGTTTATGTAAAGCGGAAACTGATAGGTTCTTGATTAGTCAGTGCATCAAAGGTTATGGGGAGAAGGCAGGAGTTTGAGAAGGAAAATAAAACTATGATGGAATGGTGGAGTAGACTGGTTGGGCTGAATGACTGAATTCTATTCCGATGTCTTATGGTCTTATGTGTTTGATTCCATGAGAAATTTCAAGATGATTGGTGGGCTGTTGAGGGTCTTGGTTGAACTTCAGGGGAAAGAACCTGAACCGCAGATTTGGAACGAACACTTCCAGGGAGAAATCCCATCTTTTAAACACCAGTATTCATGACTGATCCTTTGGAACTTAGGATGTTCTTTCAGATAAGTAAGTGGACGAGTTCACTTTTGTAATGTTTAAAGAGAGCTAATCATTATTTATCACATGTACGGTAAAAGATACAGTATCATTTGTGTCAAATCAAATCAGCGTGGACTGTGCTGGGTAGCCACAAGTGTCACCATGCTGCTGGCACAGACATCGCGTGCTCACGAGAAAACCAGAATAAACCCACGCGGTCACAGAGAGAACATACAAACTCCTTACAGACAAGGGCAGGAATCAAATCCCAGCGCTGTAATAGCATTAGGCTAACTACTAAGTTACCATGCCACACTTCAAACACAAACAGCAAGGTGACAGAGGTATCGATACCTGTCAGAATATTGAGGTATGAGAGGGATTCAACTCTGGAAGGGGTTCAACTCTTGAGTGACTTTAGATCAATGACATGAAACTATTCAATCTGTTTATATGCTTATACGAGTTATCTCAAAGAAGAAAGATTACTCAGTGATTATGCAACAGGAGTAAGGTTGCCGTGACCATATTTCATAGAATGTTACGGCACAGTACAGGCCTTCCATCACACGATGGTGTGTTGACCTTTTAACCTACCCTGAGCTCATTCTAACCCTTTCCTCCTTGATAGCCCTCCATTTTTCTAACATCCATATGCCTATCTAAGAGATTTTTAAATGCCTCTAATGTATTTGTCTCTACCAGCACTCCATGCACCCACAGTAGTGTAGTATTCAGCACCACACTCCACAGTAGAGGCAACCCGGGTTCGTCTCCTGCCACTCTCTGCAAGGAGTTCTTATGTTCTCCCCATGACTGCGTGCTTTTCCTCCCATATTCCAAAGACGTAATGGTTGATAGATTAATTGGTCATTGTAAATTGTCCTGTGATTAGGCTCGGATTAAATCGGGGGATTCTGGTTTAAAGGGCCGGTAAAAGAATTAGACCTATTAGACTAGTTTTCCAAGACAAGGATTCCCCATAGGAAAGCCCTGCAATAGGACATGATGAATTAACTCTCCCTGACAAAGGGCACCAATCCCCTGAATGAGCACTATGAATCTTGTGACTTCGGGGCTCCCGATCAGAACATGAGAGCAGATCATCAAACCCACAATTTTTGGGCAGTCTGCTGTTACACCAGAAACCTTGATCAGGAACACCTGCAGGGACAAGCAAAGGAGAGACAGACAGAGGAGGAGAATTGGGAGGGAAACTGAAAAATATCAAGGATAGAAGTAGCCTCTAATGGCTTTATCAAGTTTATTGTTTTCATACATAGCAGACAAATGCCATTGCAGCAATAGCAGAGTATGTTACAAGATCATGAGAAACCATCTCTTTATTCAGTTTACCACAAATTGAATAAAATAAATTGTATATAACTTTCTTCTGACCAAGATGAATATTCAGAATCAGAAACAGAATCACATTTATTATCACTGACATAAGTGTAATTTGTTGTTTTAAGGCAGCAATGCCCCATTCATACAACTTAGCATTGGTCTTACTTCAGCAAATTAGTGCAATTGGAGAGGGTGTCACTCTCTCCTCAGAACTGACTTCCTACCAAAGTGACAGGAGCACCCACAACCTCTGTTCATCGCTGGATACTGGAGTTTAACAACACTATGACCATTTTGCACAAAAAGTTGACATTTTTGTCCTGTGTTCCTTCTTGTAAAATGTTAATGTATGATGTTTTCTCTTGTAAATGCTGCTTATGTGATGCTACGTGCCTGTGATGCTGCTCCATGTGTCCCATTGCATTGGTGCACATTATTCCAAACGAGTCAAAAGTCGGGTTTATTGTCATACGCACAAGTATGTGTGTGCCTACGTGCAATTTAAAAACTAGCAGCAGCATCACAGGCACACAGCACCTGAGACACAACATCCACAAGAAAAACATAAATTATGCAAAATTATACAAGAAAGACGAGGGCAAAAAAAAGCCCATTGTAGTGCAAAGTGTTCACTGTGTTGCTATAGTGACAGATTAGGATTGTGTAAATTGGTTCAAGAACTGAATGGCTGAAGGGAAGTAGCTGTTCTTGAACCTGGTGGTGTGGGACGACACTTCAGTAGCTCCTGCCTGATGGTAGAAGACGGCGCAGCCTGGACAATAAGGATTTTTGATCATGGATGTTGCCTTCTTGAGGCAGCATTGGCTGTAGATATTACTAATGGTGGAGGAGGATATGCCTGTGCTGTGTCCACTACTCACTGCAACTTCAGTCCTTGAACATTCCAATGGCTGTATCAGACTATCATGGAAACCAGTCAGGATACCTTCAACAGTCCATTTGAGAGGTTTGCTAGATTAATTGGTGACAGGCCAAACCTCCTAAAGCTTCCAAGAAGGTAAAGATGTTGGCAGACCTTCTTTGTGATTGCATCTGTATGCTGGCCCGGGGCATTTGTATAGCACTGTGCCCAGTCTTTAGCTTGGCATGCTGATGGAATAATCTAGGGAACTTTAATTGTGCGTCATGTTTCACAGTACCTTACAAACATCTGCAGGAAAAAGTTCCTCTAGAGGGGAAAATGAAGGGCCGAGGTTTGAGGCAGAGGAGCTGGCACAAGAGCAATGAACTCATGCAGCCGTAAACAACATTTTATCATCTATAGGGTAGGGGTGGAGGTGGGTGAGCACACTCTGTCCTTCTTGCTAAACATTGTGAGATAGCAGAGAATGTAACACTACCATGAATCCAGGAGCAGATGCTTTGGTGAGGTATTCTTCAATCTGATTTAAATGACATTATATTTCCCATCTGTTATTGATAGTCACTTGATCTGAAGTGCATATTACTGTAAAATATAACTACTGATCAATATGAATATTTTATTCTTACAGAATGTATTTTGTTAGCTTGTTCAAATGTTGTGAATATTTTTTCAGCTGTTGCCCGAGCATTATTTTGGGCAGGTATTTTTTATATAAATAAACAGATTGATTTATTTTATATCTTTGTCATTTTTTAACTCCACAAGTTGCATTTTCCTCATCTTAAAAAAATATTATTCATCAGTAATGTTGGCCCCAAGATGTCAGCAGCAAGTTTATTTCATTGTGTGTTCATTGATTTAGTGATATAGCAAGGTAACAGGCCTTACTGGTCCAACAAGCCCATGCCGCCCAATTACACGCACATGACCAATTAACCGTCTAATCTGAAAAGCTTTGGGATGTGGGAGGAAACTGGAGCACATGGAAGAAAATGACAGAGTCACGGGGAGAATTTAGACAGAGGCGGGAATTGGACATGGGTCACTGGCGCTGTAATAGCATTATGCTCACTGCAGGTTGAATGGATAGCAAAACATGGTGGGCCAAAGGGCTTGTATTGTGCTGTACTGTCCTGTGGTCAATGTTCGTTCTTTCTTTCTTTTTAAATCTTTTTATTAATTTTCAAACATAGGCATAATAACAATAGTAAAACAGAGAGACTTGGGAATACATAGTTAATAAACAGTATGTACAAGTATAAGCTATACTTAACACAAATGTACTAAACCTCCCAAACTCTTGACGTATTTAACATGATAGAAAAAAAAACATACCAAAAAAAAACCCAAGTTAGAAAAAAAACTAAACAAAACTAAACAAAGCTGGGCTATTATATTACAATGGATACAATCAATAATGTCAATAACTCCACTCCTATATCCAAATATTTAAGGATAATAAAAAGGATTTGGAAAAGGTCAAGTTACATCATATGAAAGTATTGAATAAATGGTCTCCAAGTTTTTTTGAATTTAACCGAATGATCAACAATGACACTTCTGATTTTTTTCTAGATTTAAATGAGATATAGTTTGGGAAAACCATTGGAATGTAGTAGGAGGAGTACTCTCTTTCCAATTCAATAAAATGGATCTTCTGGCCATTAATGTAACAAATGCAATCATCCAACAGGCTGAAGAGGATAAATAGCTATTTTCCACCATTGGTAAGCCAAAGCTTGCAGTAATAGGATGAGGATGTAAAACAATACTCAAAGCTGTTGAAATAATATCAAAAATATCTTTCCAATATTTCTCCAAAAAAGGACAAGACCAGAACATATGGGTCAAAGCAGCTAGTTCCGAATGACATCTATCACAGATAGGATTTATGTGGGAGTAAAAACGAGCATGCTTGTCTTTAGACATTGAGCCCTATGCACCACCTTATATTGTATCAGCGCATGTTTAACACACATAGAGGAGGAGTTAACTAATTGAAGAATTTTCTCCCATTTCTCTGTAGGTAGGGAAAGTTGAAGTTCTTTTTCCCATTCATTCTTAATTTTATCTGATATACCCGGCTGGATTTTCATAATCATATCATAAATAGTTGCTATCAAACCCTTCTGATAAGGGTTTAAACCTAAAGCTTTTTCCGTGATATCAGTTGGGTATGAATTTGGAAAAGTCTGTAACATATTATTCAAAAAATTTCTAAGATGGTCAATATTCTAAGTTCACACACTTGTTTATTTTTTGTAAGTAACTACAACACTGGAGAAAGATGACATATTAGCAGGGGCCATATTTGGGTGTGTACTTAGATGTAACCAGGCGCAGAGGCATGATAAGTTTATCTCCTCCGAGCCAGCCATGCAAAGACCCAAGATGTTTACCAATCCCAGACTTTTGTACTCACTTGTCCCATAGTTGACGCACTTAGGAAAACATGTTACTGTGATAAGATTAAAGGCCCCCTCCACTGGCAAAGTGGCGGTAAAGAGCCTTGCTTTTAGAGCAATGAAAAACACCAACCTTCTCTTGAGTTCTTGCCCAGTAGAAAAACCAAAGGATATTTTCCAACTCCCCAAGGAGTTGGATGTGGTGCCAGAACACCACAGAATGCCTGCAACACCAGAAGTAATCAGTTCCCATTTTAAAATGGTAGGTCATTCATAGAACTTGGTCAGGAAAACTGTGTGTCACCACTGTTTATTTCTTTAGGACACAACAGTTTGCTGCTGTAGATGGAGATAAAGCATTAGAAAAGAAGATCAGTTCTGATGTAGGGCCTCGACCCAAAACATCAGCTTCTTCTATCCTCAGATGTTGCTGGGATGTGAGCGCCATGTTATAGGGAGAGGTTCAGCTGGCTAGGACTTACTCCTTTTTTGTTCAGGAGACTGAATTTAGAGATGTGTACAAAACCATGAAGGGAACAGATAGGATCAGCCTTTTTTTTTTGGAGGGAAGGGGAAACCTAAAGCTAGAGGTGATACATATAAAAGTCAAAGTAAATTTATTATTAATCTATAAACCTGACATCCACTTTCTTGCAGGCATTTACAGGAAAATAAATAAATTCAATAGAATTCATGAAAAATTGTACATAAACAAAGACTGACAAACAACTAACGTGCAAAAGAGGACAAATCATGCAAATAATAAAAAAATACACTTAGTGGTCTCTTATTAGCTATATCTGTATAACGGCTCATTAATGCAAATATCTAATCAGCCAATCATGTGGCAGCAACTCAATATATTCAGATATAACACCATAAGATATCGGAGCAGAATTAGCCATCGAGTCTGCTCCACCATTTTATCATGGCTAATCCAATTTTCCTTTCAGCCCCAATCTCCTGCCTTCTCCCCGTATCCCTTCATGCCCTGGTCAATCAAGAATCTATCAATTTTTGCCTTAAATACACATGAAGAATTGGCCTCCACAGCTGCCTGTGGCAATGAATTCCACAGATTCATTGTTCTCTGGCTTACGAAATTCCTCCTCATCTCTGTTCCAAAAGGACACTCCTCTATTCAGAGGCTGTGTCCTCTGGTCTTAGACTCTCCCATCATAGGAACCATTCTCTCCACATCCACTCGATCAAGGCTGTTCACTACTCGATAGGTTTCAATGAGGTCACTCCTGATTTTTCTGAATTCTAGTGAATACATCAAACACTCTTCATATACTAAGCCATTCAAACCTGGAATCACTTTTGCGAAACTTCTTCGAACCCTCTCCAGTTTTAGCACATCCTTTCTAAGGGTCCCAAACCTGACTCACAATACACCAAGTGAGGCCTCACCAGTGCTTTGTAAAGTCTCAACATTACAGCCTTGCTTTTATATTCTAGTCCTCTTGAAATAAATGCAACCATTGCATTTACCTTCCTCACCAGAGACTCAACCTGCAAATTAGCTTTTAGGGAATCCTGCACAAGGACTCCCAAGTCCCTTTACACCTCCGTTTTTGTATTTACTCTCCATTTAGAAAATAATCAATCCTTTCATTTCTTCTACCAAAATGCATGACCATACACTTCTCAACACTGTATAACATCTGCCAATTTTTGTCCATTCTCCTAATCTGTCTAAGTTCTTCTGTAGCCTCTCTACTTCATCAAAACTACCTGCCCCTCCACCCATCTTCATAACATCTGCAAACTTTGCAATAAAGCCATAATTCCATCATCCAAATCACTGACATATAATGTGACAAGAATCAATCCCAACACAGACCCCTGTGGAACACCACTAGTCACTGACAGCCGGCCAGAAAAGCCTCCCTATGTTCCCACACTTTGCCTCCTGCCATTCAATCACTGCTTTATCCATGCTAGGCTCATTCCTGTAATACCATGGACTCATAGCTTGTTAAACAGCCTCATGTGTGGTACCTTGTTAAAGCCCTTCTGAAAATCCAGGCACAACATCAACCATTTCTCCTTGTTTATCCTGCTTGTTGAGCCTCTAAGTACCCTGAGACCTCACCTTTAAAAATCAACTCCAACATCTTCCCAACCGCTGAGGGCAAACTAACTTCCTTTCTTTTGTCTCGCTCCCTTCTTCAAAAGTGGAGTGGGATTTGAAATTTTCCTGTCTTCCAGAACCATTCCAGAATCTAGCGATTCTTTAAAGATCATTACTGTGCCTCCACAATCTCTTCAGCCACCTCTTTCAGAACTTTGGAGTATACACCACCTGGTCCAGGTGTCTTATCTACCTTCAGACTGTTCAGTTTTCCCAGAGCCTTCTCTCTGGTCATGATAATTTCACACACTTCATGCCCCCTGAAACCTGGAACTTACACCATACTGCTAGAGGCTTCTGCAGTGAACACTGATGCATAATACTTAATCAGTTCATCTGCTATTTCGTTGTCCCCCATTACTACTTCTCCAGTATCATTTTCCAGCAGTCTGATACTCACTCTCGCCTCTCTTTTACACTATATGTATCCGAAGAAACTTTGATATCCTCCTTAATATTATTGGCTGGCTTACTTTCATATTCTATCTTTACCTTCTTACTTACTTTTTTAGTTCCCTTCTGTTCATTTTTAAGTTTCCTAATCCTTTAAATTCACAATGATTTTTGCTCTATTATACGCCCTCTCTTTAGATTTTATGTTGACTTTGATTTCTCTTGTTATGTTGTGTCATCTTTCCCTTAGAATACTTCTTCCTCTTTGGGATGCATATAACCTGTGCCTTCTGAATTGCTTCCAGAAATTCCAGCCATCATCCCTGCCAGTGTTCTTTTCCAATTATTTCTGGCCAACTCCTCTCTCATCCCTCTGTAATTCCTTTTACTCTACTGTAATACTGATACGCCTGCTTCTCTTTCCCAAATTTCAAGGTGAATGCGATCATATGGTCACTTATCCCTTAGGGTTCTTTTACCTTAAGCTCTCTAATCAATTCTGGTCTATTGCACAACACCCAGTCCAGAGTAGCTGGTTCCCATAGTGGCTCAACCACCAGCTGCTCTAAAAATCCATCTTGTAGGCACTCCAGAAGTTCCCACTCCTTTCATTGAACACCAACCTGATTTTCCCAATCTACCTGCACATTGACACCCCCCATGACTATTGTAACTTTGTTCTTCTGGCATGCAATTTCTATCTCCTATTGTAATTTGTATGAGATTTGATATATCAACAAAAACACTCAATAACTTCTATAGATGTACCATGGAGAGCATTCTGACAGGCTGCATCACTATCTGGTATGGGGGTGTGGGGGGGTGCTACTGCACAGGACCGATGAACCAAGGGTTGTAAATCTAATCAGCTCCATCTTGGGGTACTAGCCTCCAAAATACCCAGGACACCTTCAGGGAGCAGTGTCTCAGAAAGGCAGCGTCCTGTATTAAGGACCTCCAGCACTCAGGACATGCCCTTTTCTCACTGTTACCATCAGGAAGGAGGTACAGAAGCCTGGGGGCCCACACTCAGCGATTCAGGAACAGCTTCTTCCCCTCTGCCACCCAATTTCTAAATGGACATTGAACCCATGAACACTATCCCACTTTTTTAATACCTTCCGACCTTATGTCCCCTCATTTGGTTTCATTTTTTACCAACAGAGCAACACTGCCTCCTCTGCCTTCCTGCCTGTCCTTTCGATACTATGTGTATCCTTGGACATTAAGCTCCCGGCTATAATCTGTCAGCCATGAATCCATGATACCTACCACATCATACCCGCCAATCTGCTACTGTGCTGCAAGTTCATCTACCTCATTCTGTGTACTGCACGCCTTCAAATGCGAAACTGTCAGTCTGTATTGACCCTTCTCGATTTTGTCCACCTTTCACATTGCAACTCATCCTGTTGACTGCAACTGCCCTATCAGCGGCCTCTCCTCACTACACATTGTCTGTTTGTAAACCAGCTACCTCATCTTCAGCACTATTGCACATCTTTCCTACTTCCTCCATTTAAATAGAGGCAGATTAGGACACTAGTCTCACCATGCTCAACCTTTTGATTCCTAACGTTGTCTGAGGTCTTACCAACATCTGCCTCCACAACCTGTCTACTAACTGTTCTGGCACTCTGGTTCCCGTCCCCCCTGCAACTCTAGTCTAAACCCCACCATGCAGCATTTCAACAAATCTTCTCATAACTGTGTGGGTTTCCTCTGGGTGCTCCAGTTTCCCCCCACATACCACTGGCATTCACATTAGGTCTTGTAAGTTGTGGGCATGCTACGTTGGTGTCCCCAGCACTTATTCAGACTGTGATGTTCATTGATGTAAATTGACACATTTCATTGTGCATGTGACAAATAAAGTTAATCTTTAATTGGTGAGCCAGAAGAGCTGCCGTGATTAATGTGTCTAGAATTCGGGCCTCTGTGGTCCATTGATTTAATGACTTCTTACTTAACCCCTTGATGGTCAGACCAGTACAGAGACACTGAGCTGGATGGTCCACTTCTCTCAGGACCCTCCTGCTCATTCTTTCTCCCACCTGCCGTTACCCCACACCCACCTCGAACTGCAAAAGTAAACTGTAAGACAGTAAATTTGTTTATTATTGTCACATGTATCAAGATACAGTGAAAACCTTGTTTTGCATACTGTTTAAAGTTTAGTTTTATTTTTGACTTGTACAGTGAAGTGCGCTGTCTGCGTCAGCAACCAATGTAATTTTAGATGCTTTGAGGCAGCCAGCAAGTGTCACCACACTTCATTGCATGCCAGTAACTTAGGAACCCTAACTAGCAGAGCTTAGAAATCTGGTGTGCACTGAGGAAACCCACATAGTCATGGTACAGTGATTTTACAGTGAATTTCCTGACAGTGGTGGAACTTGAGCCCTGATCTTCCAGCTGGGCTGTAATAGTATTATCCTAACCGCTACCCTACGGTGTTGCCCACAGATCAAATCATTACACAGTGCATTGACTAGAGTAAGGTACAACAATAATAATGCAGAATAAAGCATAAAAGCTACAAAAGAAAGTGCAGTGCAGATAAATGAAAAAGTGCAAGATCAATGAAACACTTTATCCTTTCATGTTATCCTTGCACATCATTTCATCACATCAGTACTTTGAGGTAGTACAAGGGAAACAATAACAGAATCAGTATCAGGTTCACTATCCCTGTCTTACACTGAGTGAACTGTGTTGCTCTGTGGCAGAAGTACTGTGCAAAGACATAAAATAAAAAGTGGTAAGATAGGAATACTGGGAAAGGGCTCAGAGGTTCCTGAACCATTCAGAAATCTGATGGCAGAGGGCAAGACACTGTTCCTGAATCATTGAATGTGAGTCTGCAGACTCCTGTACCTTCTCCCAATGACAGAGGAGAGGGCCTGTTCCGGATGGTGAGTGTCCTTAGGTGTACAGAATGCAGAATAAAGTGTCACAGTTATGAAGAAAGTGCAGTGCAGGCAGACAATAAGGTGCAAGGCTACAACGAGGTGAATGATCCATCTTACTGTACTACGGGGTCATTCAATCGTTTCATAAGAGCGGGCAAGAACTGTCATAGTGTTGTTGTTTGTCCTTCGGAGTCGAAGATGACCATGACTTCCGTCAGGTGGAGGGTTTGTGACTGTGGGTCCGGAGGTGACTGGTGAGGCCAATCTGGGCCCTGAAAGCTCGCCCACATGTGGGACACAGGAGGGTAGGTGCTGCAGTGAAAGTGGAGGTAGCTCAAGCCTTGCGTGGGGTGTTTCCTCTGAGCCTCTGCGGGGCGTCTGATTTCTGCTGCATACTCTCCTTTAGTGGTCCTGCTCCACCAGGTTGGGTGGTCCAGAGCAAGCGATTCCCAGCTACTGGGATTGATGTTGAGGTCTTCGAGGGACACTTTGAGGCAGTCTTTGAAACGTTTCTTCTGCCCTCCAACTGAGCGCTTGCCCTGGCTCAGTTCTCCATACAGCAGCTGTTTTGGTAGTCGACTGTCAGACATCCTGATGACATGGCCAGCCCATCTGGCTTGGGCTTTCTGTAGGAGGGTGTAGACGCTGTGGGTGCTAGCCCGCTCCAGGACCTCTGTGTCTGGGGCTTTGTCCTGCCATCGTACGTGGAGAAGTCTGCGGAGGCAGCTGAAGTGGAAGTGGTTGAGCTGTTTAGCGTGTCTGCTGTAGGCAGTCCAGGTCTCGCTGGCATAGAGGAGGGTGGTGGGAACCACTGCTCGGTAGACCTTCAGCTTGGTGGTAAGGCTGAGTCCTCTCCGCTCTCACGGAGTCTCCCAAAGGCGGCATTGGCTTTGGCAATTCTGTTGCTGATCTCTGCATCTACGTTCACCGCTCGTGATAGAGTACTGCCCAGATAAGTAAAGCTGTTGACTGCCAGTAGCTTCTGCCCCTTTACTGTGATGTGTGGTTCCTGGTAGGGCTTTCCGGGTGCGGGCTGGAACATAACTTCGGTCTTTTTGGTGCTGATTGTAAGTCCGAAGTTGTCACAGGCTCGTGAGAGGCAGTCCATTTCTCGCTGCATCTTCTGCTCTGTGCTGGCGTTGAGGGCGCAATCATCAGCGAATAAGAGGTCTCTGACGCCAGTCTCCTTTACCTTTGTAACAGCCTGTAGACGCCGAAGGTTGAATAGCCCACCGCCAGTCCTGTATCTGACGAGTAAACCATCCTGACAATCACGGAAGGCATCATTCAGCATAGCAGAGAAGACCATGCTAAAGAGTGTAGGAGCGAGAACGCATCCTTGCTTCACACCGTTCGTCACTGACTCGTCACCATCATCCAAAACTTTCACCATTTTGCCATCGTGGAACTGCTGAACAATCGTGATGAACCTGCTAGGGCAGCCAAACTTCTCCATTATCTTCCATAAGCCATCTCTGCTGACCGTATCAAATGCCTTGGTCAGATCAACGAAGGTCATAAAGAGGTCGCTGTGCTGCTCTTGACATTTTTTCTGGAGTTGGCGTGCAGCAAATATCATGTCGACAGTTCCACGCTCTGCACGGAAGCCACACTGGCTTTCTGGGAGGAGACCTTGCTCAAGGTGTTGGAGAAGGCGATTAAGCAGGACGCGAGCCAAGATCTTCCCAGCTATGGACAGGAGGGAGATGCCTCTATGATTGTCTCAAGACTGGCGGTTGCCTTTCCTCTCGTAGATGTGGACTATGCTGGAATCTTTCAACTGTTGCGGGACCTTTCCTTCGTTCCACATAGACTGGAAGAGCTCAGTCAGCTTCTGCATCATGAATGGGCCTCCTGCTTTGTGGACTTCAGCAGGGATTGCATCTGATCCTGGTGCATTGCTACAAGAAAGTTGCCTGATGGGTTTTCTGACTTCTTCTTCTGTGGGGAGGTTGTCAAGGTCCAGGTTGATCTCCACCTGAGGTAGGCGAGCAATGGCCTCATCATTGATTTCAGCAGGGCAGTTGAGGACCTGGTTGAAGTGTTCAGCCCATCTCTCCAAAATCTGCTTTTTCTCTGTCAGCAGCTGAGTCCCATCTGCACTGAGGAGGGGGGAGGAGCCAGAGAACTGAGGTCCATTCATAGCCTTCAAAGCGTCGTGGAAACGCTTGGTGTCGTGACTGTCTGCGTAGCCTTGGATCTCATCGGCCTTATTGCTGAACCAGACATCCTGCATCTCACGGAGTTTCTTCTGCACTTTCCATCTTGCACTGCTTGTGATGTGAGATCGTTCTGGTGTGCTCTGAACAGTTGGTGTTTCTCTGACAAAGTGTCTGTATCTCCTCGAACGAACCAGTCTTGATGTCTACGGATTGCTGGTCCGAGGTGTTCGTGAGCGGTAGAGTAGACCGCATCTCTGAAAGCCGTCCACTGCTCTTCAGTGCTGGTGTGGTCATACTGGAGTGTGTCAAGCAGCCTGCTATCTAGGTCTTCACAAAATTCTTCTGCAAATATGCTGCTCTTCAGCTTGGAGACATTGAGCCTCTGCTGTCTTCTGACTATGGGGTCTTCTCACAGGCAGGATGCGAAGTTTAAACTTGGACACTATGAGTCGATGATCCGTCCAGCAGTTGGCACCACACATGGCCTTTGTCACTCTCACGTCTTGCCATTCCCTCTTTCTGGTGATGACATAGTCAATCAGATGCCAGTGCCTGGAACGTGGATGCATCCAAGATGTCTTGTTATGGGTAGGGAGGCGGAATAGGGTGTTGGTGATGACAAGGTCATGCGTAGCACGTCTTGAGGAGCAGCAGCCCATTGCTGTTACACTTGCCGATACCATGTCTTTCAAGAATCCCTTCCCAGGTCTGGTAATCTGTCCCCACTCTGGCGTTAAAGTCCCTGACGACAATAAGCTTCTCTGACTGTGGGACTGCTGCTATGAGGGCATCTAGTTCTTCATAGAACTTATCTTTGACGTCATCTGGGTTGGTCATTGTTGAGGCATATGCGCTGATCAGCGTTGCTCTCCTCTTATTACCAAGTGGGAGCCGAAGCGTCATCAGGCGATTGTTGATGCCCTCTGGAAGCCTGGCAAGTTTACGAGCGAGGTGGGATCCAATGCCAGCCTCTCGTCGTTCAGTGCTGCTGCGACCACTCCAGAAGAAGGTGTACCCACCACCACGTTCTGTAAGCTGGCCCTTGTCTGCTAGGCGTGTTTCGCTGAGTGCTGCAACGTCCACGTTATAGCGGGCTAGTTCTTTGGTGACCAGTGCTGTTCTTCTTTCTGGTCTGACAGGCTTGGTGATGTCAAGCAGAGTTCGCACGTTCCACGTGCTAAGGTTGAGCACTTTCACTTTCATCTTCTTCATAGTTCGACCGCTGAGTGGGATCCCCACCAGCTGCAGTGTGCTGGCCAGGTTAAGATGAAGCAGGCTATGTTTGAGGCACCTTTTCTAGCCCCTTCCCCCATGGAGGTGAGCAGAGCGATTCCTAAAGAGGACTGTTCAGACACCCAGGGGGCTGCCGAGCTCCACTGCTGCTTCATTCCAGCGGAGAACAACCCAATGCCCTGGGCCGCCTGTGTGCAGGTTTGTGACTACAGCTTCCAGTGTATCCACACCTGCTGCTTCGCCACTCGCCCATGAAGTTTTTTAGTGGAATGGGTTTGGAGTCGTGACTTGCGCTTGACTTAGATTAAAGTGAGAGAGAGTTGCACAAATCGTCAGCCGCACTCTCTCATCCCGACCTATGTATCCAGTTGCAAGGCGGAGTCGAGACGGTTGGAGATAAGTCGGGATGCAGTGGATGGCCAGCAGTGTCCTACGTGTCTCACTGTGCCGATTGTGCTCCACAACGCTTTGCTGGGTCTGCCTTTCTACTCATTGGACCGCCAAGTGGTGGTCTCCTCCGCGTAGTCTGCCGAATTCAGTCTTCGCACGCGTAGGTAGACAAGCCCTAACTCACCGAGGGTTTGAGGCCCATCGGCTACCCTCACCAGGTTTTGCCGGCCAGTCGAAGCCGTTGCCCAGGGTGTGGCCGCTGTGGCATATAGTGGGCAAGAAGTGATACGGCCCTTCTTTTGTTTATATCTGCTGTCCTCTGGGAAGGGATACAGGAGAGAACATTCGGGCTGGGTGGGATCTTTAATTATGTTGGCTGCTTTGGGCATCGGTATCACTGAATCCCAGCCCCCAACCACCCTGAGTTCAGGGATGGAGTATTGACTGATGGAGGGGAGTTTCTGCAAATACCATATCTGCCCTCTCAGGGTGAGCCAGGGCTGACTAGTGAACATTACTGTCCCCATTCACACACACAAACCACAAAAGAGGGCTACAAAGAGGCATTCAGCCGGGGACTGGAAGTTGGATGCCCAATGTCTGCAAGTCTGGGTCCAAGGACTGGAAGTCAGAGGCTCGGAGGCAGCCTGCCCTGGGATTGAGGGAATGGAGGTCTATGTGTTTGTGTGTGTGGGTGGGGGAAGGGGCTTATTTTGCTGTTATTGCTTTATTTTGTTGTTGTTGTTGCCTGTGTTGTTCTGCTGAATGCCGCGGGCATGCTGCATTGACAGAAAGTTGTGTGGCAACACTTCAGGTTTCCCACACCACATCCTTAATTTGCGTTGGTTGTTAACACAAACGACATATTTCACAGTGTGTTTTGATGTACATGTGATAAATAAACAAATCTGAATCTGAGCATGGAAACAGGCCACTTGGTCCAACTCATCCATGCTGGCCGTCTAACTGAGCTAGACTCATTTGCCTCTGTTTGGCTGCTATCCCTCTAAACCAGGGGTTCCCGACGAAAGACCCCAACCACTAACTGTGGACACAAGGTTGGGAACCCCTGTTCTAACCCTTTCCCATTCATATACCAAATGTCTTCTAAATACTGTAGTTGCACCTACCACCACCTCTGGCAGCTGATTCCATTTACCCGGCACCCTCTGTGTGAAAGAACTGGTCCCTCGTTCCTTTTAACCCTCTCCCCTCTTACATGTCTAACACAATGGGCTGCAAGTCCGCTGATGAACGATATCACCTACCCCACAGGGAAGTGAGCAGGAATGACTCATCTGTATGGGGAGGATATCCTAGACTGCCATTGTTTGCTGGTCTTCAGAGAACAGATAGTCTCTGTTGGTGACAAGGTGTGAAGAATGTACATTGACAGCAGAAACACACAAACAAGTTAATTTTTATTCCAAGGTAGTATAAATGGCAACATCAAGAAATAATTCTTCAAAGTAGCTTGAAAAATAAAACTCAATTGGTTTATTTTAAACCTCTCTTAGAAGAAATTGTCACCACATCCTTCATTGGCAACTGCTCTGTTTGAATGCAGAGACTGGACCCATTCTTAGTATCTGACCAATGTTTCTGTCTGGACATGGTACATCAGCAACCAGTCAGACCTGGGGCTGTTATAGAAAAACTTGAATATTTACCGAACACTTCTGACAAACACTTCCAGATGGAGATCAATCTGACAGCAACAGGAAATTGTGATGAAATTCAACCCTTCCTGAAGAGGAAAATAATCCTGTCCAAACAGAAAGAAATACATAGCTTGTGCCAAAAGACTTCAAAGCAAATTATCCCTGAGGTGAGGATTTTGGGTCTGCGTTTTCTGACATGGCTTGTGGTGAAGTTAAAAGCAGGACTGTAATCATAAAATAAATAAATCTTTATTCAGCCCTCATAATTAAAATTGAAAAGAAGTGGGGAAGGGCAGATAAACTGCGTGCTCTGCAGCAGAAGCTCTGATCTCTGGCATTGATCCTGTTTGTGACCTGTGTTATTTTGCCTCTGACCATTAAAGCCATTAAGATTTCCCTTTTGGCCGTGATCAACGATGTTGTTATTGAGTGATGTGGAGATGGAAACCTCTTCTCTGAAGCTCATCCCATTGAAATACATTGTCGATTAGTCACTCTAGCAGTAAAGACTATCCAAAGGAAATCTAAAGCTAAAACAAAACTGCTGGAAACACAGCATGTTGTGGTACCTATATTGTACATCTCTCCCTCTGCCACATAGAATGAACTGACTTTATTTTACTTTTCCAGTCTTTGCCTTGAAACATCAAACTCTGTTTCTCTTTTTGAACTCCTGCATTTTCTGGTTTTGAAGACTTTGACCTCCAAACTCCACTTGCAACTTTGGTCTCAGTCTAAAAGCTTGCCATGGCGTATCTGCCAGGAATTGTCTTTGTTGGGTTAGAAATGTTGTATAATACAGCAGTTAACTTTATACACAATGTCTATACCAGTTGGCAATGGTAACTGATCCACTAAAGATTTTCAGTCTTCAAACCTCCTACCCGAATCACAAAATCCAACAGTTTGAACACCACTGGTACTTTGAGAAAAAGACAGAAAGATGTCATCCTGAAATGTTAATAGTGCTATTTTCTCTCCTGACCAGATGAGTGCCTCCCACACTCTCTTACCTGATACCCTTTAGCAGTGACATTTTGTTTTACTATTACCAAAACATTAAAGATGAACATATCTATTGTCTTGTTAAATACCTGGCACCTTTACTATGCACCAAGTACCTTAGTTAACTGTCTTTTACAAATGGAACAGTGACAACAAAGACAGTCAGTGTCCTCAAAGTGGAGTTGGACGCTAAAGAAGAAAATATCAAATGCATCTTGAAAGCTCTTACATCCGAAAGTTGACCATCAATCAGTTGAATGCTCTTTCTTGCTGTCCTCACCCGTCCTGGGCTACTTCACGTTTCCTCTCTTCCCTTGTTACACGATGGATTCCTGAAATATTGTCACCCTCAAAAAGCAGTTCCCAGGTGTAGTCCTCCTCGATTTGAGGTACACGCACCCCTCCAATCTCCTTCTTCACCAGTCCAGAGAAAGAAGTGAGGTATCTTTGAGCCCCTTCCACGTGACATTGTTGCTCATTCACCATACACTTCACTGAGAAGTAACGCTCCAACACTTGGAGGCCCAGATCAGCAGCATTCTCCATTTGAGTTAGAGTCTGAGGAGTTAGAACACAGAACATAAAACAGTGCAGCACAGGAAAAGCCCTCTGGCCCCCAATGTTGTGCCAAACCATATTAAATTCATAATTAAGTACCCAGGTAAACTAATCCCTTCTACCCACACAATGCTAACATCCCTCTATTCTCTGCACATTCATGTGCCTTTCTAACAGCCTCTTAAATATCTCTGTTGTATCTGTCTCCACCACCACCCCTGGCAATGTATTTAGGCGCCCACCACTCTATGTTAAATACTTGACCTGCGCGTCTCCTTTGAACTTAGCCCTCTCGGCTGCTCTCTAATATTAGACATACCAGAGTTAGAAGTGAAAAGTACTTGTTAGCCAATGTGCATACTGGTACTAAATAAGCAACAATCAGAAGGTACTTTAATGGGTTAATGAGTCAATGATTTACCACACAGCCATTTAGCCTCTAGTATGTGGATTGGCAGCTTGGGAGACTGCCATGCTAGAGGAACTCAGCCATTTGAGCAGCATCTATGGAGGCAGAGCGTTTGTCAGCATTTTGTATCCCAAAGCAGGGTGCCAAGCAAAAGTCAGATTTATTTATTTATCACATGTACATCAAAACATGCAGTGAAATGTGTTATTTGCATTAATAACCAACACACCTAAGATTACAGTGGGACAGACCGCAAGTGTCACCACATATTCCAGCAACAACAAAAAGCAGCAAAATAGCACACCAAGCAACAAAGCAAAACAAGACTTATTTCTCCCAACCTCGCACATTCACGATCCTCCAACCCCAGGACAGGCTACCTCCAGCCTTCAAAAGACTCATGGATTCATAGACCTTCGGCCTTCAACTTCTCGAGCAGACTCACAGTCTTGGGGCTGTGGCCGTCGGGCCTTAGACTTCTGGGCTTCCAATTGACTTTCAGGCTTTGATCTTCAGTATCGACCCAGGACTCACTGATAACAGTGAAGCAGAACTCTGGTTGAGGACTGAAGTCCAGACTGGCTGATGAAGGGACCCAAACATCAGGCCTCCAACTCCAGTCTTGCCAAAACATCGACAATCCCTCTGTATCTACAGATGCTGCCTGACCCACTGGGTTCCTCCAGGTGCTTCTCGCCCTGGTCTGAGGGTGATGAGGGATGCCTGAGTAAATGTGATAATCCCCCCTTGAGTCACAGAGCACCACGGCACAGGAACAGGCCCTAGACTATACCGAACTGTTAACCTGCTTGGACCTATCAACCCACACCTGGACCATACCTCTCCTATCCATGTACTTATCCAAACTCCTCTTAAATGTTGAAATCAAACCCACACCTACCACTTTCACTGGCAGCTCGATCCACACTCTCACCATCATTTGAATGCAAAAGTTCCCCTCAGGTTCCCTTGAAATATTTCACCCTTCACCCTTAACCTAACTAGACCTTTAGTTCTAGTCACCAAATGTCAATAGAAAACGCCTGTTTACATTAACTCCACCTATACCCCTCTTGTCATTCTCCTCCACTCCAGTGAATAAAGTCCTCAGCCACTGAGCCTTTCCCTTAACTCAGATCCTCCTGTCAACATGCTTGTAAATCCTCTCTTTACTCTTTCAATCTTTTTGATACCTTTCTTTACAACCCCATCTACCTATAAAGTTAATTTCAAGGAATTATTGATTTGTACTCCCAGATCCTTCTGTGCTACCGCATTCCACTGTGCTCTACCGTTCACTTTGTAAGTCGTGTCCTGGTTTGTTCTCCCAAACTACAACACCTCACACTTGTCTGCATTAAATTTCATCTGCCAGTTTTCAGGCCATTTTTCCAGTTGGTCCAGATAGCGCTGCAAGCTTTGACCACATTCTTCGTTGTCCACTACACCCCCAATCTTGGTGTCATTTGAAAATTTACAGATCCAGTTTATCACATTATCATCCAGATTGTTGATATAGACAACAAACAACAGCGTACCCAGCACTGATCCCTGTGGCTCACCACTTGTTGCATGCCTCCAGTCAGAGAGGCAGCCATCTACAACCACCTGGCTTCTTCTGAGAAGCCAATGTCTAATCCATTTTACTAGCTCATCCAAAAGCAACTGAACCTTCTTGACCATTCTCCATGTGGGATTTTGACAATAGCCTTGATAAAGACCACGTAGACAACATTCACTGTCTTTCCTTCATCAACTTTCCTGGTAATCTTCTCAAAAAATTCTCTTGGTTAGACGTGATCTACCATGCACAAAGCCATGTTGACTGTCACTAATCAGTCAGTCTATCCTATATATATCTGGTCTGTATCCCTCCATGCCCTGCACAATCAGCAGCTTAAATACCACTAGTATATCTGCCACCACATTATCCCAGGCACCTACCGCACTCCATGTAAAAAAAAACCTGCTTTGCACATCTCCTTTGAACTTTCCCCCTCTCACCTTAAATGCAAGTCACCCTTGTATTGACATTTCTACCATGGAAAAAAGCTTCCGACTGTCCACCTTACCTATGCCTCTCATAATCTCATCAGATCTCCCATGAGCCTGCGATGTTCCAGAGAAAACAACCCAAGTTTGTCTTTTACATTTTCTAGTACTTGGGTGGGGGGGGGGGGGAAGATTCACAGTACTTGTGACATTAGTAAACCAATTACAAATCTAGAACAACTCAGTCATAGAGTAATATAGCACAGAAAAAGGCCCTTCAGCCCAATGTGTGCCTGCTGACCATAGTGCCCACTAAGATAAACTATATCTGAACTTCTAAGAATTAAGAAGAAATCAGTGAGTTCTTTACGATACATTCAGTGGCCACTTTATTAGGTACATTCTCCTCTGACGTCTCTCATTATCAAGGTGATTTCACCCACAGAACAGTCACTTATGGGATGTTTCTTGCTTCTCGCACCATTCTTTCTAAACCCTTGAGTAGGGTCCATGGACCCCAGGATGGGAACCCCTGATCCACAGACTGTTGTGCATGAAAATCTCAGGAGACCACTCTGTTCAGCACTAACAATCATTCCACAGTCAAAGTAACTTGGATCACATTTCCTTCCCCATTTTGAAGTTTGGTCTGAACAACTGAACCTCTTGATCATGTTTGCATTTAGTGCATTGAGTTGCTGCCATATGATTAGCTTATTAGATACTTGCATTAACAAAGATGTACAGGTGTACCTAACATATGTAAACACGAGGAAATCTGCAGATGCTGGAAATTCAAGCAACAGACACAAAATGCTGGTGGAACGCAGCAGGCCAGGCAGCAACTACAGGAAAAGGTACAGTCGACATTTCGGGCTGAGACCCTTCGTCAGGACTAACTGAAAGAAGAGATAGTAAGAGATTTGAAAGTGGGGGGGGAGGGGGAAATCCAAAATGACAGACATATCAGAATGGGAATGGGACGTAGAATTAAAATGTGTGGCCACTGGGAGATCCTGCTTTCTCTGGTGGACACAGCGTAGGTGTTTAGCGAAACAGTCTCCCAGTCTGTGTTGGGTCTCACCAATATATAGAAGGATGCACCAGGAGCACTGGACGCAGTATACCACACCAGCCGACTCACAGGTGAAGTGTCGCCTCACCTGCAAGGACTGTCTGGGGCCCTGAACGGTGGCGAGGGAGGAAGTGTAAGGGCAGATGTAGCACTTGTTCCGCTTACAATAAGTGCCGGGAGGGGGATCGGTGCAAAGGGATGGGGGGGGGGGGGGGAACGAATGGACAGGGAGTTGCATAGGGAGCGATCCCTGCAGAAAGCAGAAAGGGGGGGGGGGGAGGGAAAGTTGTGCTTGGTGGTGGGATCCTGATGGAGGTGGCAGAAGTTACGGAGAATTATATGTTGGACCTGGAGGCTGGTGGGGTGGTAGGTGAGGACAAGGGGAACCCTATCCCGAGTGGGGTGGTGGGTGGATGGGGTGAGGGCAGATGTGTGGGAAATGGGAGATGTGTTTGAGAGCAGAGTTGATGGTGGACGAAGGGAAGCCCCTTTGTTTAAAAAAGGAAGACATCTCCTTCGCCCTGGAATGAAAAACCTCATCCTGAGAGCAGATGAGGCGGAGACGGAGGAATTGTGAGAAGGGGATGGCATTTTTGCAAGAGACAGGGTGGTAAGAGGAATAGTCCAGGTAGCTGTGAGTCCATTGACTTATAGTAGATATCAGTAGATAAGCCGTCTCCAGAGATGGAGACAGAAAGATCAAGAAAGGGGAGGGAGGTGTCGGAAATGGACCAGGTAAATTTGAGGGCTGGGTGAAAGTTGGAGGCAAAGTTAATGAAGTCAACAAGCTCAGCATGCGTGCAGGAGACAGCGCCAATGCAGTCGTTGATGTAGCAAAGGAAAAGTGGGGGACGGATACCCGTATAGACTTGGAACATGGACTGTTCCAACAAAAAGACAGGCATAGCTGGGACACATGTGGGTGCCCGTGACTTCACCTTTGGTTTGGAGGGTTAATTCCACGTCCCATTCCCATTCTGATATTTCTATCCATGGCCTCCTCTACTGACAAGATGAAGCCACACTCAGGTTGGAGGAACAACACCTTATATTCCGTCTAGGTAGCCTCCAAACTGATGGCATGAACATTGATTTCTCTAACTTCTGTTAATGCCCCTCCTCCTCCTTACCCCATCTGTTATTTACTTATTATTCCCCCCCACACACACACCTTTTTTTCCCTCTCTGCCCCTCTCACCATCACTCCTTGCCTGTTCTCCATCTCCCTCTGGTGCTCCCCTCCCCCATTCTTTCTCCCGAGGCCTCCCGTCCCATGATCCTCGCCAGCTCTGTATCCCTTTTGCCAATCAACTTTCGAGCTCTTAGCTTCACCCCTCCCCCTCTCAAATCTCCTACTATCTCTTCTTTCAGTTAGTCCTGACGAAGGGTCTCGACCCAAAACATCGACTGTACTTCTCCCTATAGATGCTGCCTGACCTGCTGCGTTCCACCAGCATTTTGTGTGTGTTACCTAACATATGTGCCCACTGAGTGTATAGGAACAGAATTAGGCCATTTAGCCGAATGAATCTGTCCTGCCATTCAATCATGGCTGATTTTTTTTCTTCCACCTTTTCCCTGTAATGAACCAAGAACTTATCAATCTCTGCCTTAAATATACACAATGATTTGGCTTTCATAGTCCTCCTTGGCAATGAACTCAACTACGATAAGATAGATTCTTGACCTTTGCGACTTATTGTCTACCTCGACAGCTCTTTCTTTGTAACTGTAACACTCCATTCTGCATTCTGTTACTCTTTGTACTTTGTATTACCTCAATGCACTGTTATAATAAATTGATCTGTATGAACGGTATGCGAGCCAAGTTTTTCACTGTACCTCGGTACATGTGATAATATTAACCAGTTTATTTCTGGTGGAAGAAATTCCTCCTCATCTCTGTTCTAAAGGGCACCCTTCCATTCTGAGGCTGTGCCCTTAAATCCGAGACTCCTCCACCATAGGAAACATCTTCTCCATCTAGACCTTTCAATGTTCAATTGGTTTTCAATCAGATCTCTACCCCCGCAACCTTCTGAGCTCCATCGAGCTCAGGCCCAGAGATATCAAACACTCTTCATACATTAAACACAAAGTTCACTGCAGATGCTGTGGTCAAATCAAGATGTACAAAAAAGCTGGATGAACTCAGCAGGTCGGGCAGCATCTGTTGAAAGAAGCAGTCAACGTTTCGGGTCAAAACCCTTCGTCAGGACTCACCTGACCCGAAACGTTGACTGCTTCTTTCAGTGGATGCTGCCCGACCTGCTGAGTTCATCCAGCTTTTTTGTACTCCTCATACATTAACTGCTAAAGGTACATCTCTTTATTTTGAGGCTGTGAAGTGTAATGCAGAAGGGTTAAAGCTGGTTTATATTCATCTACATATGATACAAAAATAGGTGGAGGGTCAGCTAGAGTTGAAGAAGCAGGGAGGCTACAAAAGGATGGCTTGGAAAAATGGGCAAAGAAGTGGCATACAGAATACAGAGTATGGAAGTGTATGGCCATACACTTTGGTAGACGGAATAATGGCATTGACTCTAAGACCATAAGACTAGGGAGCAGAGTAGGCCATTCGGCCTAACGAGTCTGCTCTGTCATTTCATCAAGGTTGATTTAATAATCCTCACAATCCCATTCTCCTGCTTTTTCCTTGTAACATTTGAAACGCTGATTAATGAAGAACCTATCCAGCTCCACTTTAATTATACTCAATGACTTGGCTTCCATAGCCAAGACTGTTTTCTAAAAAAGGAGAGATTCCAGAAATCCAAGGTGCAGCATTCCTAAAAGCTAATGTGCAGGTTGATTGGTAGTAAGGAAGACAAATGCATTCATTTCGCACAGACTAGAATAGGGGTAGTGAGGATAAGCTCCCACTACCTATTAACTGCTCCAACGGTATGCGTCTCAAATAGCCACTGATAACCAAGTCCAACTCCTGGCCTTCAAGTGTAGCTTAGCTACTAAGCCCGGCGGAACCACTTTTACTGAGAGGAGAAAGGGCAAAGCGAGGTTGCTGGCGCCTTAAAACCACTCACTTCAGGCAGACAGGGCTCATCAATTTGGTTGGCAGATCATCTAGAAGGAAAACTCTGATCTTAAATCTCCTGGCGGCTATACCCACTGATGGGAAAAGCTTTGGGAGTAAACCTCGAGGAAAAATTTGGAGCTGGAGACTCTAAGGCAGTCCTATGTTGAGTTCAACATGACTGGCATCACTGGTGCCAGACTATATCGGTCTCTGCTGTTCCATCAGCTGTGTGGAGAGGAGCCTGCAGCACGGGCAACAACGTGCTCTCCATATTGTACATCCCTGGCTTGCGTATCAGCTAGGATGCAATATCCATGGTTGACCCTGACAAACAAAGGGCCTCGGGAATTCTAAGGCTTTATAAGACGTTGTGTCCAACCACATTTGGAGTATCGTGAACAGTTATGGGCCTCGTCTTTTAATGATTTTATTTTATTTATCAGTTTTTGAATTTTATTTATGCAGTGCGGAACGGGCTCTACTGGATCTTCGAGCCATGCCGCCCAGCAACCCACCAATTTAATCATAGCCTAATCATGCACCAGTTTACAATGACCAATTAACTAACTGGTATGTCTTTGACCTGTGGAAAGAAACTGGAGCACCAGGAGGAAACCCACACGCAAAGGGGCATGGAACTTACAAACTTGCTTACAGAGCATGCCGGAATTGAACTCTGACCTAAACACCCTGAGCTGTAAACAGCAGTTCGCTAACATGGCGCCCTAAAAAACAATATGCTGGTATTGAAAAGAATCCGGATGTTCACCAGAATAAAGGTGAACATCCAGACTTATGAAATTGTTAACGCGTGAAAAGTGTTTTATGTCTCTGGGCCTGTACTCACTAAAATGTAGAAGACAGTTGGGGGATCACTTGGAAACCCACTGAATATTGAAAGGCCCAGATAGAGTGGAAGTGGAGAGGGTGTTCCCAGTAGTGGGAAAATCTAGCACCAGAGGGCACAACCTCAGGATAAAGGGGCAACTCTTTAGAGCAGAGATGAGGAGGAATTTCTTTGGCCAGGAATGGTGAATCTGTGGAATTCATTGCCTCAGACAGCAGAGGAAGCCAAGTCACTGGGTGCATTTAAAGTGGAGGTTGAGTGAGGGGATTAAGGGTTATAGGGATAAGGCAGGAAAATGGGGTTGGGAGGGGACAGTAGAGCAGATTCTGTTTGTATGGCTTATAGTCTTGCGGTAATATGATCTTGTGATATTATGATCCTGCAGTATTGTGGTATTATGCTTGTGTTTTATACTGGTCTTATGGACATGATGTTGTGATATTATGGTCTTGAGGTATTATGAACTTGTGGTCATGGTGTTGTGGTATTATAGTCATGGGGTGTTATGGACGCACTACTGTGGTCTTGGAGTATTACCTGCAGGGTTACAATGACCTGGCACTGGGTGCTGGGGGAAAGCCTCCCGTTGGCCCAGGCCGCAGTGTCCCGCAGCAGGGCAGCGAGTAGGGCCGCCTCTCCGCCCACGTCCCGGTCCCCCCGCAGGAACTCGTCGGCGCCGTCCAGAAGGATGAGGGCGGGCGGCCTGGCCGGACTTTCGTGTAGGGAGGCCACGGCGTGCAGCAGCTGCCGGGCCGAGCGGGGGTACACCAGCTGCAGTCGCCGTAGGCCGGGGGGCTCCAGCTGCAGCAGCGGGGCGGGCAGCGCCCGTAGCGGGCGGGGGGCGAGTAGGAGCACCCGCCCCCCGTCTCGGCCCGCCACCGCGGCGGCGGCCTGGAACAGTAGCCAGGTCTTGGCCTGGGACCTCGTCCCCATCAACAGGCAGCCCCCCATGTCCGAGCCGTCCCAGATCCCGGGATCCACCGAACTCACGGGACCTACAGTCCTCCCGAGGTGTATAGCATTGCAGGGATCTTCAGTATTCCCGGCGCCTCCAGAGTTCCCCGAATTTCTAATGTTCGCGAAATCCCCAGTCTTCACAGTATCAACAGTACTCCTGGGACCGTAGGATGGTTTGTTCGCAGAATCCCCAGAACCACTTGGGTTTCCATTATTCCTGAGATTTCCAGTAGTCCCGGGGTTCCCAGGAGCTCCAGTTCTGAAGGCGCCAAGAACTTGCAACAGAACCGCGGCCATCGCCGCCGAACCCGTTCCACTTCCTGGTTCAAAAGCTGCGGGTTCCCGCTGAGATTTAAAACACCAACAACAACCACGTCTATTTACTTAGCAGCCGGCCCAGCCTTCGAGCCGCTTCAATGAACACTGGCAGAACATTTACAGCGAGCCCGAGAGGGAAATGCTTAAAAAAAACTCGTTTATTTCTGGGCTGCGGGTGTTACTGGTCAGACTGACATTTAATCGACACGTCTCCGTCAAGACGAGAAATGGCAAACTTACCCCTAAAACATTTTAGTGAAACAGAACCGTCAACACCCCACAATCATTTAATTTAACCTACTGTTCCCACCATTCCTTTGTCTGGCTAACAGAAAACCGAAGTGCAGGTTTAAATGGGCCATGATCTGGAGAACGAAATATAATGTGTCAGGTGGATTGTTATGCCTTTCTCAGTTTTTAAGCATTTATGTAAATGATGGTTATGAAAGGATGCAGGTACACAGTCACAGTGCCCTAGGGTAGTGGTAACAGTGAGATCACTCGAGTTAATACCAAGGGGTTGTCTGTCTGTGGGTCCTCAGGAGGCTGGAGAAGCTGATTCTCATCCACATAGCCGGGATGTTAGGGTGAATTCAAGGGTCCCAGTGAAGGGTCTCAGCCCGAAACATCGACTGTTTTCTCTTTTCCATAGATGCTGCCTGGCCTGCTGAGTTCCTCCAGCATTTTGTGTGTGTTGCTTGGATTTCCAGCATTTGCAGATTTTCTCTTGTTTGTGACTGGACTACCACACTGTGGAGTCTCCTCCAAGGATGCCTATCCTGAAGAAATTTAAATCTTCCGTTCGATGGGAGTTCAGTGAAACCCTCTCTCACTGCTCCCCCTCTGTGATCTCTGCTGCCCTCTGACCATGTAGTTACCCAAACCTGCTACCACAGCCTGGGAACACGCCTTCACCACCATCTTGTACCGCATGGCTTCCAGATCGGTTTTCAAGCTTCTCAATTCAGAGCTTCTGAGGAGCCCAGGTACTCACATTCAATTAACACACACACAATGCTGGTGGAACGCAGCAGGTCAGGCAGCATCTATAGGGAGAAGCGCTGTCGACGTTCCGGGCCGAGACCCTTCGGCAGGACTAACCGAAAGGAAAGATAGTAAAAGATTTGAAAGTAGGAGGGGGAGGGGAAAATGTGAAATGATAGGAGAAGACCAGAGGGGGTGGGGTGAAGCTGAGAGCTGGAAAGGTGATTGGCAAAAGGGATTCAGAACTGGAGAAGGGAAAGGATCATGGGACAGGAGGCCTAAGGAGAAAGAAAGGGGGAGGGGAGCACTAGAGGAGAACAGGCAGAGTGATGGGCAGAGAGAGAAAAAAAAGGAGGGGGGAAAGTTAAATATATCAGGGATGGGGTAAGAAGGGGAGGAGGGGCATTAACGGAAGTTAGAGAAGTCAATGTTCATGCCATCAGGTCGGAGGCTACCCAGCCGGTATATAAGGTGTTGTTCCTCCAACCTAGATGAACCCACACTCAGGTTGGAGGAACAACACCTTATATACCAGCTGGGTAGCCTCCAATCTGATGGCATGAACATTGACTTCTCTAACTTCCGTTAATGCCCCTCCTCCTTACCCCATCCCTGATATATTTTGCTTTTCTCCCCCCCCTCCTTTTTTTTCTTTTTTTGCCCATCACTCTGCCTATTCTCCATCTCCCTCTGGTGCCCCCCTCCCCCTTTCTTTCTCCCGAGGTCTCCCATCCCATGATCCGCTCCCTTCTCCAGCTCTGTATCCCTTTTGCCAATCAACTTTTGAGCTCTTGGCTTCAACCCATCCCCTCTCAAATCTCTTACTATCTCTTCTTTCAGTTAGTCCTGACGAAGGGTCTTGGCCCGAAACGTCGACTGTGCTTCTTCCTATAAATGCTGCCTGCCCTGCTGCATTCCACCAGCATTGTGTATGTTACTTGAATTTCCAGCATCTGCAGATTTCCTCATGTTTGACTCACATTCAATCGACAGCCTCTCTGACCGGTTTCTTCGTGCTACGTTTTCCGCCATGGGGTACCAGGGGTCCCTATCCCAGTCACTTCCACCACTCCACTTTCTCCCTCCACCACCTGCAATTTTATAAGACCCGATGGAGCATCTCGGCCCAAATGTTGACTGTTCACTCTTTTCTACAGTTCCTCCAGCATTTTGTGTGTGTTGTACCTTATAGTTTTGGACAGTTCTGCCACTGGAAACGGACTCCATCCTATCAAATCTATGCCTTTCGTAAAATGATATAAAGTTCAAAGTATATTTATTATCAAAGTACATATATGTCACTATATACAAGCCCAAGATTTATTTTCTTGCAGGCATCATGGTAAATACCAAAAACACAATAGAATCAATGAAGGACAGCGCCCAGCAGGACAGACAAAGACAACCAGTGTTCAAAGGACAACAAACTGTGCAAATACAAAAAGAAAGGCAAACAAGAAATAATAATAAATTAATAATTAAGCAATATATATTGAAAACATAAGATGAAGCTTTCTTGAAAGTGAGTCCATAGGTTGTGAGTACAGTTCAGTGAGTGAAGTTATCCCCTTTGGTTCAAGAGTCAGATGGTTGAGGGGTAATTGCTGTCCTTGAACCTGGTGGTGTGGGTCCTGTACCACCTTCCCAATGGCAGCAGTAGGATGAGAGCATGATCTGGGTGGTGAGCGGTCCTCGATGATGGATTCTGCTTTCCTGCGACAGTGCTCAGTATAGATGTGCTCCGTGGTGGGGAAGGCTTCGCCCATGATGGACTTCGTAGGCTTTTCCATTCAAGGATATTGGTGTTTCCGTACCAGACCTTGTTGCAACCAGTTTCCATCACAGAAGCTTGTAAAAGTTTTAGATTGACATGCTAAATCTTTGCAAACTTCCAAGAGAGTGGAGGCATTGCCTTGCTTTCTTTGTAATGACACTTATGTGCTGGACCCAGGGTAGATCTTTAGAAATTATAACACGAAGGAACTTATCCCCCAATGAGGACTTCTGGTTTCCTCTTCCTGAAATCAATAATCAGCTCCTTATTCTTGCTGACATTGAGTAAGAGGTTGCTGTGGCACCACTCAGCCAGATTTTCAAACTCCCTTTTATATGCTGATTCATCACTGCCTCTGAATTAGCCAATGACTGTAGTGTCATCAGCAAACTTAAATGCTGGATTGGAGCTATGCTTAGACTCACAGTCATACATATGAAATGAGTAGATCAGGGGGTGATGCACACAGCCTTGTGCTACATCTGTGCTGATGAAGATTGTGGAGGAGATGGTGATGCTAGTGCCAGAGGATGTAGAGGAGGCTTGACCCAAAAGCAGAGACGATTTAGCAGTAAGTGATATGTTACTAATAAACCACAAAATAACAAACCATGAGGGGCCACAAAACAAGAGAGAACAGATACTTCATATAACAGGGTGTCTGAAGGCTGAGAGGAACTGTTTGAGTTTGGCTGTTTCGATGGGTGAACAAAGGACTGTGGATTTGTGCTTGGTTTAAATTGGCTGCAGGTGATGAGTTGGAAACGAGTGGTATGTGTCTCCTGTTAGCTGTGTTGAGACTGGGAGGTGCCTTCCTGTGCAGGCCTGACAGATAATCTGAACTGACTGTGGTCTGGAAATGAGATAATCAAGGATCCAGTTGCACAAAGAGATATTGAGGCTTACTGATTAGTTTTGAAGGGATGACAGCATTAAATACCAAACTGTAGTCAATGAAGAGCATTCTGATGTATGCATCTTCACTCTCCAGATGTCCCAGGGTTGAGTGAAGAGCCAATGAAATGACATCTGCTATTGACCTGTTGTGATGGTAGGCAAACTGGAGCTGATCTAAGTTTCTTCTCAGACAGCAATTGTTATGTTTCATCACCAGCCTCTCAAAGCACTTCATCAGGGTGTTGAAGTGAACCTGGCTTCATCAGATAGGATGTAAGTGCTGTTGGATGATAGTCATTTAGGTAGATTGCCACATTCCTCTTAGGCACCCGTATAATTGAAGCCTGCTTGAATCAGCTAGGTACCTCAGACCACCAAAGAAAGAGGTTAAATATATTCGGAGGAAAGATGTGGTGGCCCTGCAGGGGGTGCCGAGGAAGTCTGCAAGAAAGATCTTAGGAATGGAAACCTAAAGAGCATTGGATATCTCAGGGCCTTACTCGAGTTCGGAAGGGTGGAGGGGCATCTCTATGAAACCTGATGAATATTGAAAGTTTTTAACTGGAGAGAGTGGTTGTGACATAGGAGTAGAATTAGGTCATTGGGCCCATTGAACCTGCTTTGCTATTTCATCATGATTGATCCATTTCCCTCTGGACCCCATACTCTTGCACTCCCCCCATAATTTTTCACACCCTGAATAATCAACAACCTAGTAACCTCTGCCTATAATACATCTGGCCTCCACATCTGAGAGGATGTTCCCTCCAGTGGGAGAGTCCAGGGCCAGAGAGCACAGCCTTAGATTACAAGGACGTCCCTTTAGAACACAGATGAGGAGGAACTTCTGCAGCCAGAAGGTGGTAAACGAATGAAATTTATTGCCACCAATGGCTGCAGAGGTCACATCATCAAATATATTTGATACAGAGGTTGATAGAATTATGATTGAAATCTGCAGAAGCAGGGATGGGGTTGGCGGAAGAGGTAAAGGGCTAAAGATGAAACCAATCTCTTCCCAACTTCTAAGTTCATCCACCCTCCCCTCATCTACCAGCTTGTACTTCTTGCCCTCACATTCTTATTCTACCTTCTTCCTTTCCTGCCCTGCAGAGATGCTGGCTGACTGGTTGAGTTATTTCAATATCTTGTGTGAGAAGCCGGAATAAACTTGACTTTCTATTGGTCCGAATGGGCTGTTTCTGTGACGTATTACTCTATTTTATTTTAGTCTACTTCTTCCCATATCCTTTTTAACCGTGAGACCTTCCTCCTCCGTTTCTTTTTCCCTCTCGATGCCCCACACTGATCCATGAATGAATGAATGAATGAATGAATCAATCAGGGTGGCGGAGGGAGGCGCATGCGCGGCGCGGGGCGGCCAGGCACAGCGTCCAATCAGGTGGCGCAGGAGCGGTGATGACGCGTCACCCGGGCAGCGGCTCATTCGGAGGGCGGTGCGAGGGTCTCCGGCACTTTGGTTCGTCGTTGTAACGTTGCCCGGGGTTTTAGTCGATTCTCCCCTTTGCCCTCATCAGTCCCTCCGCTCGCCCGGGCATCTCGCAGCAGCAACAGCCGTTTGGAGTCGCTCACTGATCGGATGGCGCTTACATCCGTGCTCGAGGCCCCGAGCCTGGGCCTGTTGCTGTTACTTGCCTTGGGCACCAGCGCCGTGGAAGTGAAGCGGCCCCGCGGCGTCTCTCTCTTGAGTGAGTACCCGGCGCAAATCGTGCAATGTACTTCATACAGCGAGCTCCAAACCTCGCTTTTAGTGACCGTGCAACAAGTGTTTATTTTAAAGCGCGGTACCTAGCAACACATTTAAAATTTAGACCAATTGTTGGAGAATACCGCTGCTGCAGGAAATGGTGAGGGTCCAATAGGGCAATAAAATGCGGTACAGCTAGTTCACACTGCAGCTCCTTTGGAAGGCAATATAAAATGTGGTGGAAAATTCCTGTATATATTCTTAGTTTCAACAACAATTATACTTTGGATACAGTGTAGATATTGGCAAGCAACAGTATGAGGAATTAGTTTAGTTAGATACAGCAGTTCCCCGCAAAGCATAGAGCAGTACAGGCCCTTCGGCCCACAATTTTGTATGAACTAACGAAATTAGTAAATAATGAATACAAGAGATTGTGCAGATGCTGGAAATCCAGAGCAACACACACACGAATGCCGAAGGAACTCAGCAGGGTAGGCAACGTCTCTGCAAATGAATAAACAGTCGTTGTTTTGGGCAGAGACCCCTCAGGGCTGGAAAGGAAGGGGGAAAACACTAAAATTAAAAAGATGGGGGAAGGGGAAGGAGGTGATAAATGGGACCAAACAGGTGGGAAAGGGCTGGAGAAGAACTATTCTGAAAGCAAGAGTAGACCATGGAAGGAAGGGAAGATAGAAGGGCACCTGGGGAAGTGATAGTCAGGTGAGAAGTGAGAGGCTAGAATGGGAAATTGAAGAAGATGGAAGGGGTGAAGATAAAAAGAGAAAAAATCATGTTCATGCCATCAGGTTGGAGGCTACCTTGATGGAATAGGTGGTGTTGGTCCACAGCCTCATCATGGTAGAAGGTAGGAGGATCAGCATCTCGTATTCCATTTAAGTAGCTTCCAACCTCATGGTATGAACATTGATTTCTTCGACTTCCTTTAATTTCTCTGCCCTTCCCTCTCTTTTTCTACCCCCCCCCATTCTGGCTTCTCACCTGGCCATGACCTCTGTTTGGTTTCCCCTCTTTCTGTTTCTCCCATGGTCCATGGTCCTCTCCTGTCAGATTCCTTCTTCAGCCCTTCACATCTTCCTCCACACACCCTCCCTCTCATGATCAGGTCAGGCTTGGCGGGCCAGATGGCCTACTGCTGCTCCTATTTCTTATGTTCTTATCTGTTTTTATCTATCACCTGCAAGTTCATGCTCCAACCCCTCCTCCAAACCTTCCTTTCTAAACCTGATGAAGAGTCTTGGCCTGAAATGTGGACTGCTTATACCATTCTATACATGCTGCCTGACTTGCTGAGTTCCTCCAGCATTTCATGTATATTCATCAAGTTTTCCAGCTTCTGCATAATCTCTTGTGTTTATGAAAAGAAAATTGTTACGAAGCGTGTAAGCGGTGTTAAAACAATGTTTCACTTTGGCCACTTTGTTCAGTGTATGCATAATTAGCCTTTGAATTTGTCATATCTAGATGTTACTGGGAGATCAAGAGCCACACAGCCAATTTTAGTGCTTGACATTGTCAGTAGGGAAAATAGTTCAACAGTTTAAACAAGAAAAAAATCTGCAGATGCTGGATATCAAAGCAACACACACAAAATGCTGGAGGAACTCAGCAGGCCAGGTAGCATCTGTGGAAAAGAGTAAAGATTTGATGTTTTGGGCCAAGACCCTTCATCAGGACTGGAATGAGAAGGGTAGAGATGAAAGGTCAAAGTAAGAAGATAGAGGGGAAGGGGAGGAAGAAGTACAAGGTCATAGGTGATAGCTGAAACCAGGAGGAGTGAAGTAAAGAGCTGGGAAGTCGATTGGTGAAAGGGATAATGGGCTGGAGAAGGGGGAATCTGATAGGAGAGAATAGAAGGTCATGATAAAAGGGAAGGAGCACCGGGGGAAATGATGGGCAGGTAAGTAGAGGAGGTGAGAGAGGGAAATGGGAATGGTGATTGGGGGGAAGGGGAGTTATCAGAAGTTCGAGAAATAGATGTTCATGTCGACAAGTTGAGGACTACCCAGATGGAATATAAGGTGTTGCTCCTCCAACTAAAGTTGGGAATGGGAAGTAGAATTGAAATAGGTGGCCACTGAGAGATCCCAGGTGGATGGAACATGAGTGCTCGGCGAAGTGGTCTCCCAGTCTATGTTGGGTCTTGCTGATAGACAAGAGGTGACAATTGGGAGTACTGGATACAGTAGTGCACCCCAACAGAACAGGTGAAGTGTCACCTCAGATGGAAGGACTGTTTGGGGCCTGAATGGTAGTGAGGTAGGAGGTGTAACACTTGTTCTAGGAGGAGACCAGGAGGGAGATCAATGGGGAGGGACAAATGGACAAAGGAGTCACATAGGGATCCCTGTGGAAATTGGAAAGTGGAGGCAGGGAGGGAAATATGCTTGGTGGTGGGATCCCATTGGAGATGGCAGAAGTTACCGAGAATTACATGCTGTACAGAGGCTGGTGGGGTGTTATGTGAGGATGAGGAGCCCTGTCCCTGGTGGGGTGGCAGGTGAATGGGGTGAAGGGAGATGTGTATGAAATGGAAGAGATGCGGATGAGGGCAGCATTGATGGTAGAGGAAAAGAGCCCTTTTCTTTGAAGGAGGACAGTTCATTAGTTCTGGAATGAAAGGCCTCATCCTGAGAGCAGATGCGGTGGAGTTGGAGGAATTGAGAAGGGGATGACATTTTTACAGGTGACTGGGTGGAAGAGGTAGCTGTGAGTATCAGTGGGCTCATAAAAGAAATGAGTAGATAAATTGTCTGAAGAGACAGAGACAGAGTGATCGAGAAAGGGGAGGGAGGTGTCAGAAATGGACCAGACAAATTTGAGGGCATGGTGGAAGTTGAAGGCAAAGTTGAAGTTGACGAGCTCAGCATGGATGCAGGAAGCAGCACCAGTGCAGTCATTGATGTAGCGTAGGAGAAGTTGGGGAGTGATACCGGTGTAGGCTTGGAATGCTGACAAAAGGCGGGCATTGCTGGGACCTGTGCAAGTGCCCGTGGCTACATTTTTTGTTTGAAGAAAGTGGAAGGAGGCAAAGGAGAAATTATTGTGCGTAAGGACCAGTTCTGCCAGATGGAAGAGTGGTGGTGGTTGGTTCTGGTGTCCAGAAAGAAGAGGAGGGCTTTGCTGCCTTCCTGATGGGGAATGGAGGTATATAGAAACTGGGCAACTATAGTGAACATGAGATGGCCAGGAAACTTGAAGTCATTTAAAAGATCAAACTGCATATCAACTGCAAATGTTGGGTTTTGGTTGGGTGTACTAATGAAATATTTCTGTTTGATTTGAAGCAGGTGAGCTGAGGCAGCCTGACTCAGAACCATTCAGATCAGATGAGATGCATCCTGATAGGTGGCACGGTAGAATAGTGATTAGCGCAATGCTTCATAGTTCAAATATGTTGTCTATTGTTTTTCACTGATATTGTATTTACAACATTGAAAGTAGTCACAGTACAGTACATGACCTTCAGCCCACAATGTTGTACCGACCTTTTAACCTACTCTTAAGATCAACTTAATCTTTTCCTCCCAGATCAACCTCCATTTTTCTATCATTCATATGCCTGACTTTTTCACCCAGTTTACCTGTGAAATGCTCCACTTTATACTTTCCTCTGATCACTTTAAGATTATGCCCCCTCGTATTAACCACTTTTGCCCTGGGGAAAGTCTCTGGCTACTGTCTGTTTCTAAGCCATGTCGACCAAGTCACCTCTCATCCTCCTCCACACCTACGAGAAAACTCACTCAATCTTTCCTCATGAGTCATGCTCCTTAATCCAGGCAACATTTCAGCGAAGTCTCTAGTGTGGTATGGGAAATATCCCAAGTCCTTCAGAGTCAGGTTTATTACCACTGAAATGTTATGAAATTTGTTTTGCAGTGGACTAAATAAAAATTACTGTAATGAAAAAAAACATAGTGCCAGCAGGAGAACAAAAGAGTGAGATTGTGTTTGTGGGTTCATGGACTGATGTTGGAGGGGGAAGAAGCTGTTCATAAAATGTTGAGTGTGCATCTTCAGGCTTTTGTACCTCCTCCCTGATGGTAGCCATGAAAAGAGGGCATATTTTGGATGGTGATGGTCCTTTTTGAAAATCTCCTTGATTGTGGGCAGACTAGTACCTATGATGGAGCTGGCTGCGAATACATAGTTTTTTCCCTTGGCTTGGATTGAAGTGTAACTAACTTTATTCATCAACAGACTGATATTTTAAAGTTTCTGTTATGTTTTGTAACTTGCATACAGACATCCACAGCATAGTACATTTTGAGTGTCCCTTTTAGGCCTAAAGATTTAGTTGATGTGGATGATTTCTTACTCTAGGGATAATGCTTCTCTGGACAAGGTGGATCACTGTACTTGGCAGGTGAAACTTGTGGCCATGAAGCAATCTCAGGCTCTGGTGCCGTCTTTATGCTGGTTGTCGGAGATGACTCAAGCTGCAGGAAGTAGTTCTGACAGTGGTAGCTACCTTCATTTTTCTGTTTGTGCATTTTGATCTTGAGAAGGTGCATTTAGTTAACTGGAGTATTCTCTTATCCTTCATTTTGCTCCCCTTGCAACCTGGTCCCTCTTGTAGGTTTCCTCATCCACAACATCTGATGAATCTTGTTTTCGTATCTTTAATGACAATTTTCTTTTTGGCCTTCCATTCATCTATCTGAGCTTTGGTCTTAGTGTCTACTTTCACAAGCAGCTTTTTATCTCCCATTTGAAGTTCATGCAATAACGTTAATGCTCGCAGAGTAAATTCTGTTTCTTTGTACTTACAAAAGCCGAATGCTTACAAATTTCCTGAAGCTCCTTGAACTCTTCCAGCTTAAAACCAAGCCGCATTTTGTAAGTAACTGCCTGATAAACATCAAAAGCTTTCTTAAATACGTTGTCTACAAAAACTGTTAGAGTCTAGCCGCTGCTTTTGGCGCTTTCACACTTACTCTGAGCAACATGGCCCTTCCTTGGTCCAGTATGCTATCTGACGAGAGGCACACGGTTGTTACCAACTCCTGTTTGTCCTCTGAGGAACAGTTCACAGTGTACACCATGGAAATAGTTGTGGCATTATTCAGTATCCTTAATTCACTTTCAGTTGGCTTCATTGTAGGGGATGTGGCATGCAAATAGTGGATGGATCTCCGATCAGGTTGTAGTTGTCTCAGGCAGTCATGCCCCCACAATGCTGGCCCTCCTGTTTTGCCATATATAAGCCTAATGTGGCTTGTTGGTTGTACTATGTCACTGTCATGAATGTCATTCCCACAGGAGTTATCTTTTCTCCAGTTCAAGTTCTTTGTTGAATATCTGCAGGCTTCAGTTTCTTCGAAATGCCATTCACTGATTTTGTGTAATGACTGAAACAGCTGAGCCAGTGTCCAATTCCATTATAATTAATCTGCTGTTCACTTCTGGTGTAAGCCATATTGCTTGTCTGTTAGTTTTCACATTCTAAATCTCAAGGCTACTTACCCAGTCTTGTGTCACTCATTTTCAGATTTTTCATCAACAGCATGCAGATTAGTGCTGTTCTCTGTGCAGACCATTTATATTTTTGTCTGCCCGACATGCTCTGTGTGTGTGTCCTACTTTGTTGCATTTTCTGCAAGTTTCACCTTTAAACCCGTGTTTGTTTGGTGTATATAAGCCCTTGCCTCAACAGAAACACAATTTGTTCAGACATGCCGTTTTTTCTGTTTAGACGTTATAAAATTTGTTCGTGCCCACTATCTTTCTTGATTGCAGTTCAGTTGCATCTCTCTCTGTGGTTTCACTGAAACAGCAATTTTTCTTTTAAAATGGGAGTTGTGCTTCAGTTAGGAGTCATTTTTGAATGTTTTTTTTAAGATTTGATAAGCAAAACGATCTCTCAGTGAATCATTAAGCCCATGACCAAACTGACAGTTCTCAATTCAGCCACCTATACTGAGATGGACTTCCTTTTGATTCCGCTTATGAAACCTAAAGCGTTCTGCAATCATTAATAGCTTCAGTTTGGTTGGTGCAGTCAAACTGCAAAGCAAACTGTATGCCTTTAAACCCAATGAACTCAGCAAAATTGGTACTCATTTCTCATTGGCTATTTCATTTGTTTTCAAAATACTGTTGAATTAGCACAGTATACATATTCCATTTACCTTGTGTATAATTAAATGCGTCAACCTTTCTGCTGTAGCCAGCCAGTTATGCTTTTCTTTATGATTATCAGCAGGTATTCATGCTTTATGAACCTGTGAATTCTTCCATTTTCAGACTTAAAAAAAAACTCGATTATGTCTTCCCTTCCAAAGAACTTGTGTTCTACTTTTTGTAACTCAGGTTCATTTTAAAAATACCTCGTCACCAATGTTATGTTTTTTAACTTCAAAATATTAAAACTAATTCAAAGGAAGACACAGCAGTCTGGGAATGTAGGTTTAACTTTTAAAATAGGTTACAGAAAGAAAACAAGTTACCAACCCTTCCCCCCCCTCCCCTTAACCCCTCCCCCTAACATATCCCTGTAGAAAAAAGAAAGAATGCCTGGATATCGGAAGATCCCCACCTGCTCCTTGGAGTTCATAATAGCTTTAATATGTATATTCATTTCTTTCCCCAGATAACCAATAATTTTATCTTCGGAGCACCTATATATTTAATCCTATGTTTTGTAAATAAGGGCGCCAAATTTTCAGAAATATTTCAAATTTATCTCTTAAATTATAAGTAATTTTTTCAAGTGGAATGCAGCTAAAAATTTCATTCTTCCAACAATCTATACTTAAGTATGAATCCGATTTTCAAGTAACTGCAATAGCCTTTTTGGCCAATGCAATTTTTATGAATTCTTTCTGATATTTATTCAATTTGAATTTCGATTTTATCCCTTCAATATCGCCTAGTAAAAGTAATGTTGGATTATGTGGAAGTTGTATTCCAATAATTTGTTCCAATAAAACTCTTACATTTGTCCAAAAAGGTTGAATTTTAAAACGGGACCAAGTAGAGTGTAAAAAAAGTACCAATTTCTTGATTACGTCAAAAACATTGATCAGATAAATTTGAGTTTAATCTATTTATTTTTTGTGGTGTAATATATATTTGATGTAAAAAGTTATATTGTACTAATCTTAGTCGAACATTTATTGTATTTGTCATACTGTCAAGACATAATCTTGACCAACCTGTTTCATCAATTTTAATACTCAAATCAGTTTTCCATTTTTGTCTTGACTTATGAATTCCTTGTTTAATTGCCTGTTTTTGAATCAAATTATACATACCAGAAATAATTTTTTTAAATTTTCCTTTATGAATTAAAGTTTCTATTTCATTAGGTTTCGGCAATAACATTGTTTGACCCAGTTTATCTCTTAAATAAGCCCTTAATTGGAAATAACAGAAAAGAGTGTTATTTGATATTTTATATTTATTCTTTAATTGGTCAAATGACATTAATATACCTCCTTCAAAATAGTCTCCTATATATCTAATCCCTTTGTGAAACCAGTTATATAAAAGTTGATTATCCATTGTAAAAGGGATAAGTTTATTTTGAATTAAAGGTTCCCCTGGTTCTCACCTATCACCCTACCAGCCTACAGATCCAACGTATAATCCTCCGTAGCTTCCACCACCTCCCACGTGATCCCTCCACCAGCCACATCTTCCCCTCCCACCCCCCCACTCTCAGCTTTCCGCAGGGATCACTCCCTATGCGACTCCCTTGTCCATTCATCCCCCCCATCCCTCCCCACCGACCTCCCTCTGGGCACTCATCCCTGCAAATGAAAGAAGTGCTACACCTGCCCCCACACCATCCCAGGCCCCCGACAGTCCTTTCAGATGAGGCATCGCTTCACCTGCGAGTCAACTGGGGTGATATACTGTATCCGGTGCTCCCGATGTGGCCATTTATACATTGGGGAGACCCGCTGCAGACTGGGAGACCGTTTCGCCGAACACCGGCACTCAGTCCTCCAGCAGTGGCGGGATCTCCCTGTGGCCACACACTTCAATTCCACAGACCACTCCCACTCTGACATGTCTGTCCATGGCCGCCTCTACCGTCAAGATGAGGCAGTGCGCAGGTCGATGGAGCAATACCTTATCTCCTGCCTGGGTAGCCTCCTACCTGCTGGCATGAGCATCCAACTCACAGACCTCCGTTGATACCCCTGCCCCCCCTTACCCCCATCCCTATCTATTATTTCAGTCTGGTTCTCTTTCTCTTTTTTCTCCCCTCAATGCAATCTCCCCCCAGCCCTACCTTTCTTTCTCTTTTATTACCCATAATTCTCCACCTTCCCCCAGCCCATTTCCCTTCAACCTATCACTTCGCTCTCTACTTTATCCCTTCCCCCACTTCTTATCTCCCCCCCCCCCCCCCCTTTGACCATCCCATGTTACTTCACTCCTGATGAAGGGTTTCGGCCCGAAACATCGTCACTACCTCCTCCCATAGATGCTGTCTGGCCTGCAGAGTTCTGCCAGCATTTTGTGTTTTTATTTATCTCCAGCATCTGCAGATTCACTCGTAATACATTTTGTATTTTAATTGGTAAAGTTTTGTTGACCAAAATTGCAACCTCCCTCGCTTTTGAATTAAATGAAGCTGTATAACATTTCTGACCCAATCTCTCTTTAATTTCTGATGTTCTATCTCTGTTAAATGTGTTTCTTGTATAAAAGCTATATCTATTTTCATTTTCTTAATGTATGTTAAAATTCTTTTTCTTTCCACCCATTCTTAAGCCCATTAACATTAAAACTTAAAAAATTCAGTAAATTAGTCATTATTTTTAACAGGGCTACTCCAGTCTATAATAATACATAATATTTCAATTCTCATAGTACCTTGAGGAATTATTTTAAAATTCTCCGTGTTGCTATGTGTCTCCCCTCTGATCATCCAGGCAAAGAAAGAAAGATAAAAGAAAAATAGATTATAAAGAAAAAAAACAAAAAAACCCCCTGCTAATGTTGTGAATGAAAAAAAACAACATTACCCCCGTCCATTGTGCGGGTCATGGCAAACGCCATGATTACACACGTGAATCCCATAGCGATCGATCCAAAGTTCCCCCAGCTCCCCCGTAACATGAAAAAGTATATATAAGAGAAGAAAAAATAATATCACTACTCTCGATTATTATTTCTCAAATTTTTACCTTTCTCCCCCGTATCATATAATTAAAAGTATATTTAAATATTCTTCTGTCCTTAATGTCCATCAACTCACTTCAGTATCCCCGTCTTCATTTTTAATCTGTTTCACTTTTAAATCTTTACTGTGTCTAGTGAATATTTGGGAGTTCTTGTGCAAACTTCTCTGCATCCTGATGATCAGTAAAAAATCATCTTTTTCCATCATCCAAAAAAATTATCAGTGTTGCCGGGTGGCGCAATATAAATTTATAACCCTTTTCCCATAAAACTTTTTTCGCTGGGTTAAATTCCTTCTTTCTCTTCAAAAGGTCATAACTTATATCAGGATAGAAAAGAACTGCTTTCTCTTCTATCATGAATGGTCATTTCTCTTTCTGGCACATTGGGCAGCCGCCTTCAGGATCTTTTCTTTATCTTGATATCGTAAGCATTTTAATCAAGATTGGTCATGGGTTTTGATCAGGTTGAGGTTTTGGTCTTAAGGCTCTGTGGACCCTTTCAATTTCAATCAACTGGGTTCCCTCTTCCATTTCCAAATTTTCTGGGATCCATTTTTGAAAAATTTCTATTGAATCCTCTCCCTCTATCCCTTCTTTAAGACCAACAATTTTAATATTATTTTGTCTACTAAAATTTTCAAGCTCATCTATTTTTTCCAACAGTCGTTTTCTTTCTGATGTCCAGGCAAGAATATTATCTACCATTTTATTCACTCTCTCAATAGTGTCTCCCGTTATTTCTTCCAGCTTTTTAACTTTCTTGCCCATTTTCTCCTGTTTTTTTGCCATTTTATCAAACATAGTCTTCATATTTTTAATATCATCTTTTATTATTTTTAATGTTTTTAATTCTTTTAATTCACACATTATTTGTGCCAAAGCTTCTCTTAAGTGTGAGGTTATCCACTTTGGGAGTAAGAACGAGAAGGCAGATTATTATCTGAACGGTGTAGAGTTAGGTAAGGGAGAAATACAAAGAGATCTAGGAGTCCTTGTTCATCAGTCATTGAAGGTGAATGAGCAAGTGCAGCAGGCAGTGAAGAAGGCTAATGGAATGTTGGCCTTTATTACAAAGGAATTGAGTACAAGAGCAAGGAAATCCTCCTGCATTTGTATAGAGCCCTGGTGAGACCACACCTCGAGTATTGTGTACAGTTTTAGTCTCTAGGGTTAAGGAAGGACATCCTGGCTGCAGAGGAAGTGCAGCGTAGATTCACGAAGTTAATTCCTGGGATGTCTGGACTGTCTTACGCAGAGAGGTTAGAGAGACTGGGCTTGTACATGCTGGATTAAGGAGATTGAGAGAGGATCTGATTGAAACATACAAGATTATTAAGGGATTGGACAAGATAGAGGCAGGAAATATGTTCCAGATGCTGGGAGAGTCCAGTACCAGAGGGCATGGTTTGAGAATAAGGGGTAGGTCATTTAGGACAGAGTTAAGGAAAAACTACTTCTCCCAGAGAGTTGTGGGGGTCTGGAATGCACTGCCTCGGAAGGTAGTGGAGGCCAATTCTCTGGATGCTTTCAGGAAGGAGCTAGATAGGTAACTTATGGATAGGGGAATCAAGGGATATGGGGACAAGGCAGGAACCAGGTATTGATAGTAGATGATCAGCCATGATCTCAAAATGGCGGTGCAGGCTCGAAGGGCCGAATGGTCTACTTCTGCACCTATTGTCTATTGTGTATGTCTCCAGAATATCTTCAACCTCCAATCTTTTCCTGTTCTTCTTTTACCTCCTTATCTTCATCTGTATGTTCCAGAGAATCCAAATCCACCTTGGGTTCATTTTCACTTCTGCTTCCAATCGTAGCTGGGATTTGTAATTCAAATTGCTCACATTTGCGCATGCCCCTTCCTGCGTGCACGCGCAGTTCCTGTTGTTCCTTCTTGGAGACTGTTGATGTTGTCGCCGATTCCTGTTCTGTATTGCCAGAGGTGAGGTGCAGTTGATGCAGATGCAGTTGGCTTCTTCATGGTGGCCGGACCAGCTTGTACTGTCTTCAAAGTAGAAGTTTTCTTCTTTGTCTGTTTAGGAGGCATATCTAAGGAAAATCCTGAGTAGTTTAGACATAGTCTTTAGAAAATATTTACCAACTTTTCTTCGATTAAACATTAATTTATTAGTTTTTTTACGGGAGAGCTGGATTTCCACGTCTCGATCCTACGTCATCACGTGATGTCTCCCCTAGGTTTAACTTTGAGTTTACTATAAATGAGGCAGATGAGTATCACGTGGTAACCTGAGCTCACTGATTGTACTATTGCCTCTGTCAGAAAGTTCCATTCCAACTCCAAAGAGTCCAGCACATAGACAGTGTTCCGTATGGTACTGTGAAAAGTTCTGGCCTTTCAGTGAAAATGTCACAGTGAGATCATGTATGCCAGTTCAGGTTGTAATATAGGTTATAGTCGTGCAATCACTTCATTCAAATTTGATCTATTGAATTCGTCAGATCCAGATGTTACTGAGATATTGGTGGGTCTTCAGGTGGCTGTTGAGGCTGACTTGGGATCCACATGTTCTGATGCAGTGCGAGCAAGAGTAAATGGCAGCTGTGGTTAGTAGATGGTCTTTTTGTTGTTCAGTCTCTGCTTTCACAGCTGCTGCTTGTTCTCTGGCCCAACAAAGATTGCTGTCAAGGTAGCACAGCTCCCTTTTGAACAAATTTCCTGCAGGTGTGTCTATTGAGTGCAATGTCTCCTCAGCTTTTGGATGTAATGTATTTATTTGGCTGATTTTGATGTTATTTTCGAAGCATTTCTTTTGCCCACCAGGGTCTCGCTGACCTTTTAATATAGAGTAAAGGATCTGTTTGGAGACGACGCGAGTTAGGCATCTGGATGACATGACCATGGGAGTTGGTGTTGCTTTATCATGATGGGGGTCAGAATTAGAATTGGGTTTAACATCACTGGCATATGTTATGTAATTTTTTAACTTTATGGCAGCAGTACTTGATAAACGTAGAGGAGAAAAAATTGATTTATAGTAAGTGCGTTTGCATGTGTGTGTATATATTTAAAATAACTAGTGTGTAAAAAAAAATGTAGTGAGGTAGTGTTAATAGGTACATTTAGAAATCAGATGGCAGAGGGGAGGAAGCTGTTCCTGATTGCTGAGCATGTGCCTTCAGGCTTCTGTACCTCTTTCTGTTGATAACAATGAGAAGAGGGTATGACCTGGGTGGTGAGTGTCGTCACTGATAGTTGCTGTCTTCCTAAGGCATAGCTCCTTGAAGATGTCTTTGATACTACAGAGGCTAGTACGCATGATGGAGCTAACTAATTTTACAAGTTTCCGCAATTTCATGTTCTTGTTCATGTTGGCCTAACACTGGTGTTAGTGTACCTGTCCTTCCAGCTGATCCTCAAAACCTTTAGTAAAGATCTTTGGTGGTAGTGCGACAGGACACAGGACAGCACTGGAAGATAAAGGACGATTTCTGTATGCCTGGATATCACTTATTCTCCTCCACACCCCCCCCCGCCCCCCCATGGAGGTTTGGGGATCTCATAGCAATGTACAAGATTCTAACAGGACTGCACAGTGTAGATGCAGGAAGAATGTCTCCATTTGCTGTGGAGTCCAGGACCAGGATTCATGTTCTTTAAGGATAAGGGGTGAAATTTTAGACCTGAAATGAGAAGATTCCCCCTCACAGATGGTGGTGACCCTGTGGAATTACCTACTGCCATGATGCTATGTGCCTGTGATGCTGCCACAAGTAAGCTTTTTATTGCATATGTGCATACATGGACTTGTGCATATGACAATAAATGCGACTTTGTCTACCAACCAAATCATTAAACATATTCAGGAAGGAATAGAATGTGTTTCTAAAGATTGCAGGGAGTATGGGGTGATGTTTGTGGTAGGGTACTGAGTTTTGATTCTTGGCCATGATTGTGGTCAAATGGTGGTGCAGGCTCAGATGGTGGACTTCTGTTATTCTATCTTTCCAGAATTAAATGTTCTGGAGGCTTTTCAACGTGTTAATTGTCTGAGGCACTTACAAAAGTGACTGTACTTCATAAGTGTTTTAATGTAGTTATAGATTACCAACCATATTGAGTAAGTTGCTAAATTAGCTACCATGTGAGTCAGTTAAAATGGTGCTGCTTATCAGGGACAATGGCATTTACAGACATTCAGTTGGAACATAGAATGGTACTGCACGATCATAGGAATTTTGGTCCACAAAGTTATGATGAGCTAGTTAAATTAGCAAATATATGCTCAACTAAACTAATCTCGCCCCTGGCTACACAATGTCTCTGTCCATCCATTTCCTGCACATTCATGTGCCTGTCTAAGAGCCTCTTAAACATCTCATTCATATGCTGCCTGGGGTGGTGATGGAAGCAAATGTTCCAGGCCAATTTTCAGTTGGTAGTGTGGTGTATCTGTGTCTTGACAATCTAATGTCTAGGTACTGCACCAATGAAATGTGGTCTTTATCATTACTGGCTGCGAACCAAGCCAGGCTTTCATGCATCAGAGCCATTAAGACAAGTAAAGTTGGATGAAAAATAACCAGTATGCATTCGAGGAGGAACTGTATAAATGCTTGAAGGGAAAGTAAAGGTTGTAAAGGATCCTGATATTGACCAGTATGCTGTATGAGGATGGATACTGAGAGTTGGTAGCTGTTTTTCCAATACTACTTGGCTGACTATTATTTGACGTAGGATATTTGCATAAATACCAGTAAATCCCCTCATAATGACTGAAGATTGTAGTTCATTAGGAGAAAAAGTAACACTTCAGCCTTCCTGAAGTTTTAGAAGGTGTGGGGAACACAGACAATTGTAATCTTTTTCAGTTACGATGGAACTAGTGGGAAGAATTGCATGGGGGATAAAATCCAGACTTTTCACCTGTAACTTGTAGTCCTGTTCTAGTAGATCAGCAGTTTTACGAGGAGAACAAACCATTTACGTGTCTGGACGGCTCGAAAACCATTCCATTCCATGAGGTGAATGATGATTACTGTGACTGCAAGGATGGCTCGGATGAACCAGGTTAGATGAATTATTTTAAAATTGAACTAAATTGAAAGTTTGATTACCTCTGCATTACTAATTGAGCGATTCATTCTTCATTGTGTATGTTTATGTGTTAGTGTATTGTACAGATGACTCCTATGGTGGGAGGTAGATGGCGGGTGATCATTGTTTAGTAAAATAAGAACCTTTATTACATTTTTCTGTAACTCAAAACCACATTTATATGCACATCAAGAAACACATTTAAAAACAATAAAGTTTGGATAACGTGATGTCTTCAAGGGCGATTTTCTGTAATTTGAATGGCCTTAACACAGTGTAGTCTCCTGGTGTCAATAAAATGGAAGACAATAATTTCTAAGATTAGTATGTTATTAAAAGAAGTTTGTCCTCTATGCCTACTTGTTAGTAATAAGATCTATTAATAATTTCTTGACATGTTTCTTTTTCTGAGGGCAGTTGGTGTGCTAATTTCTAAAGCATTTGATGGGCACAGGTTGTAAGTGTATCTCATCTGCAAAAACTAATTTTATACCCAGTGAAATATATTTATATTTAACATAGCTTATGAGCTAAGTGTTTCAGTGATCTATGTAGGAGAACTAAAGAAACTTGTCACTTTTTGTTGCATAAATGTGGGACCAGTGTTGTCATTAAAATTTGCATTTGGGGTACATAAAATTTCAAGATTATATTGCATCTTGAATTATCTTAAGTTCCTTCTTGAAGTGTTATCCTTAAACCAGTTTTTTGAAGGTGGTGTTCTTATTAAGTGTTGTTAGCAAATTTATTTTTGGTGAGAATTCAGAGTGTAAGACTGTCACTTTTAAGTGCAAATTTAATTTGCCTGTGCAGATTTGTTAATGTACCAGTTTATAAACTTGCCTGTTCCACATGGTGCTGCTGATGGTCATCTAAAGTGATGGAGCTGTGAGCCTGTTTTGTCTCTTACTGTGGGGAATAGTCTGAACAGCTGCATAGAGCCAAGTATGATGTTTCTTAACTCAACGTAAATCTTCTGGAATTTGCCATCATCTGGAACTCGGTGCCAGACACATAGATGGGGCAAAATTTATTGGGTGCATTCAGGAGAGTTTCTTGATGTAGCTTATCCAACAAGAGATGGGGACCTCCTCAAGCTTGAATTGGGGAATGAACCTGCCCTTCAGTGGGAGAGAATTTTGGGAACAGTGATCATAATTCCCCAAGTTTTCAGATGTGGTTAAGACTCAAACGCGAGAGAGTCTAGTTATGACAGTGTTGGTCATAGATGGGAACATGTGTTGGGTGCAGTTGTTAATAGGAAAGGCCACATCTGACATAAAGGTTGGCTGGTCATAGTTCAGGATCAAAATGTTCCTCTGAGGCAGAAATGCAAGGATTGCAAGGTTTGGGAACCTTGATGAGATGTGTTGTAAATTTACTCAAAAAGCAAAGCGAACCATACATAAAGGTCTAGGAAGTTGAAGTTGGTTAGATCCTTAGAGGAATATTAATTAAGTGGGAGAAGGCTTAAACAGCAAATGCAGGCTACATGACTCACTGATGAATGGGATTAAAGGTTATTTTATACATTAAGAACAATAGGGTAACAGGACCGGATAGGATTACTCAGAGGCCAAAATTATGCCTAGAACCAGAGGCAATGGCTGAGGTAAACAAGTACTTTGCATTGGTATTTACCAGGGAGGATAGCGAGATAACAGATAATCCAGGGCATGTTGATATCGAGGAGGAAATGATGTTGGGTCTCCAGGCTCCATTGCACTCTTTATCTTGTGCACAGACCTTTAGCTCCTTCTGTATGGCCAAATACCTTGCCTCTCCTGGTTCACCTTCATTCACGCTGTTTTTTTTGCATCAGAAGCCCTTGTGTTTATCAAATACTATTTCCCTTTTGTAAAACTGTTAACTACATGACTGTTACAATTTTCCAATACCAACTAAGTGGATTCCAGGGATTTCCCAGTGACGGGAGCAGATCTATTGTGAGCTATGTCTCACTATATTAACTAAGGCTGAATTTTGTCTTTTGCCATTTGTTCTGAGGTTGATTTATAAAGAAATACAGCAACACCATTTTGAACTGATCAGGGGTCATTTTTCCTATTGTCCTGGCTGATTACATTAATACTAACATTGTTTTTTTTTAAAAAAAGGTATCTCTGCTGACTGGCAAATTCATACATGCTGATTATCTTCTGTATTTCCACATTGTGGTTGTATTTAATTGTGAAACGCTTAAAGAGCTCCCGAGGTTGTAAACAGCAGTACATGTTTCCCCGCTAGCCGAAGGTAGAGCATTCCTATGAAACGGTTCGTAAGCCAGAATGTCTTAAAGTGAATAAGCAATTACCTTTTATTAATATGGGAAAAATTTGTGAGACCCAAAGAGACCCAAAGAATAACTTATAAAATCATGCCAAATAACACACAAAACCTAAAATAACAGTAACATATAGTAAAAGCAGGAGTGATATGATAAATACACAGCCTATATAAAGTAGAAATACTTTTCTGCAATCTTTGCAGTACTGTCTAGCATAGCGAAAATCTCACTACGTAGCACTATTAGTGTAGCGGAAGCAGTCTCTCCAGTAACCTTTAAGCTATGAAGCTGCCATATCATACTAAATAACACATAAAAATACACAGCCTATATAAAGTAAAAATAATGTATGTACAGTGTAGTTTCACTTACTGGAATCAGGAAGACTGCAAGCACACTGATGATGATGTGTTAGGTTGAGTTGTTGGAGGTTGGGGTGCTCGGCAATTTTTTCCAATAAATTGCAATTTTGTAACAGTTAAACACTTGCTTATATGAATAACCACCTTCTGTAATTATTTTCTTCAGTTCTGCTGGGAACTTTTTGGCAGCTTCAGTATCAGCTGAAGCACTCTCTCCAGTAAACTTTAAGCTATGAAGCTGCCCTCACCTCAGAAACTGATCAAACCACTCACGACTATCTTTAAATTCCACTTTTGCAACACTTTCATCACCATCGTCTAGTGCTTTCTGTTTCAGCTTATTAAAAAGACTGATTTCTCCTGAGTATAAGATAACTTAATGGAACACTATGCTTTGTACACCCATCAATCCACTCAAGTAACAGACTTCCCATTTTATCCATTATTGGATGCCGACTGGTGTACAAAAAAGAGAGACCACATTGTTACGAGCAGAGCCAGCAGTAACATCGGCAGCTTTCAGGATTCTTTCTCTCTGCGTATAAATAGTGTGAATGGTGGACAGAGGCAAGTTCAACGCGCGGACGATGTCCTTACTTCGTTCACCACAATCGAAACGCTTAATTATGTCTAGTTTTATGCTAAGTATAACACCCTTACAAGCTCTTTTAGGCTTTTCCGATACCTTAGAACTCACCTTGCTAACGGATGCACAAAATAAATCAACGTAAAGCACAGATGCTCACAACCATGTGTTTAAGCAATGGCGGCTAGAATGAGTTCCAGGTGAGCAGCTTGGCTGTTTTTTTTCGCAACAGTGAAAACACCTGTTAGCGAAAACAGGTAACTAATGTAGGTCTTTCGTAACAGCGAGGTGTCATAAAGCGAACATTTGAAAAATGTGGGCCACCTGTATATAAATCCAGCCTGTGTACACCAGCTGCCTGTTGTTGTGGTAGTGTGGTGGGTAGATTACAGGATTCTCCTCCTTTTGGGCCATTTAGTTATAGATACAAAATCAAATGCCAGAGCAGAATCAGTGGACCAAATGAATTCATTGTAGAGAACCTTCTGCAGAGAGTCTGGTCCTTTTTTTGAACTCCCTTTATGGAATAGCTAACTGTGCTTTGAGTGAGTTGTTAATACCTGATCTGAATTCTCTTCACTAGGAACATCAGCCTGTCCAAATGGCAACTTCCACTGCACCAATGCAGGCCACAGACCTCGGTACATTCCCTCTTCCCGTGTGAATGACGGCATATGTGGTAAGTGCTCTTATAACTGGTGGGCAGAAATAGACTGCATTCTGATCTTAGAACTTTTTCTTTAATTAAAATTTGTTTTAAAGAGGAGAAAGAATTATTTTTATTGTTAGTGTCTTATATTCACTCTAACAGTAGCACTATATTCTGCATTATTAATATACTGATGCAGTGAAATGGTCTGCATGGATGACGTGCAAAACAAACTTTTACTCTATTTCAGTACATGTGGCAATAGTAAACCAGTCTGCATTAGATGCCTCCTTCATGGAGGCATAGAGCCAGCAGATTGAACTGCCATTCTGGCTCCAGGTTTCCTGGATAATGGTTCAGTGTACCATAGAGTATTTCTGCCAACTTTTACAAATTTGGTTTCTTATTGAGGTTTCTGTGAGCAGTGATTGGATGCTTCAGGGATAAGCAGTCACTGGGGGCAAGAATTCTAGGAATGATTGAATGTAGTTCTTTTTGATGCAGGAGTACAGTGCTGTGAAAAAGCCTCTTGAATCCTGTACATAAACACAAGGGATCTTGCACAAGCTGGAAATCCAGGGTAACATGCAAAATGCTCGAGAAAATAAGCTGGTCAGGCAGTATTAATGGAAAGGAATGAAGAGTCAGTGTATTTTTTAAGATTGAACCACTTTATCAGGGCTTGATGAAGGATCTCAGTCCAAAATGTTGACTTTTTGCTTCTTTCCATAGATGCAGCCTGACCTGCTGAGTTCCTCCAGCATTTTGCATATGTTACTCTTGAGTCCTGTGTTCTTGATCTGGACCAGCTGACCTTGATATCACATTTGTCATCTGCTATTGGCATGGAGGAGTCTAAAAATCTTTCCTCCATTTCCACAATAATTTTTATTTAATTTATGTGGTTTGCTTGCTTTTATTACAAGATTAGGGTATTCCAGCCATATCAGAAACTACTGCTCTTCAAATAAATAATGAACACTTTTCTCAATCCAGAGCTATAAAGGGACAAGGTTGCCATAAGTGGAACTGCACAAATGGCTCATTAAGTTAATGTAAGTTGTGGTTGCAGGAATGAGATATTGTTTTTAAGATTTTGTTAGCATTGATAGCATTGTAATGTCGGCACTCCTTTCGGGAGGAGTAGAATATAAAAGCAAAAGCAAGGATGTAATGCTGAGGCTTTAGAAGACATTGCCACCAGCTTGGAATATGGTGAGCAGTTTTGGGCCCCTGTCTAAGAAAGGATGGGCTGGCATTGAAGAAGGTCCAGAGGAAGTTCACAAGAATGATTACAGGAATGAAAGGGTTACATATGAGGAGCTTTTGATGGTTCCAGGCCAGTCCTCACTGGATTTCAGAAGAATGAGGGGAGAATCTCATTGAAACCTTTCAAACAATGAAAGGCCTAGATTGATTGGACATGGAGGGGAGGTTTCTTATAGTGGGGCAGTCGAGGACCAGAGGGCACAGCCTCACAATACAAGTGTCTCCTTTTAGAACAGAGATGTAAAGGAATTTCTTTAGGCAGAGGGTGGCGAACCTGTAGAATTCATGGCTGTGGAGGCCAAGTCATGAGGTATATTTAAAAGTAATATTCATAGGTTCTTGATTAGTAAGGGCATCAATTGTTACGGGGAGATGGCAGGAGAATGGGGTTGAGAGGGATTACAAGACTCAGTAGGCCAAAATGGCCTAATTCTGCTCCTTTGTCTTAAGGTCTTTTGAATGATTTCAGAATAAATAGCGAAACTTCTAATTGCAGTTCTGTATTTATTAATAAATATTCATAAAGCAATAAAAATTCAGTTACTGATTAATAACCCTTAGTTAACCTTTCCTATGACTCAATGGTCTCTTATTTGTAAATGTGTTGTAAGAATCACTTTATAAATAGGAATAAACATTGCTTTGCTTTTGGTGCAAAGTTTTTGTTCCAGAGCACAGCAAACTTAATGTACTTAATATATTTATAGTAGTGGTTGGGAAGCTGTAGCTTAGACTTTTTGGCAAACTGGTATATCTGTACTTGTGATTCCTTTAGTTCACCATGTTCTGTGTCCACTTCTTTAAGGGTACAGGTAGTCCCCGAGTTACGAATGTCTGACTTAAGGACAACTCATACTTACGAACCGAGGGAGGAGAGTGCCGTCCGCCGTTTTAAGTCGGATTGCGACGCCGTCCACCATTTTAAGTTGTTGCCGTTGACACTGTGTTGAGTGTGTAACTTTTTATTTGGCTTAAATTTTTCTTAGCAAGATTCACCTTGACCGCCCCCCCCCCCCCACCCCATTCCGGTTGGCTGGTGGGACAGTGAGATCAGCGCTGGACTTGAGAATGGAGATTTCCAAGTTCGATCCAGTGACAGACTGCTCCTGTGCCGCATTGATGTCGATCCAGTGACTGCCGTACTATCCATGCCAGGTTGATGTTGAGCATGCAACTCGACCTTGTAAAAGAAGCACTGCCACCTCCAGTTTAAATTCCCACGCGAAATATTGTGGAGGATCAAATATAGTACCCAAACCCAGCACAGCCCCACTTGTCCCATTTAACCTGTTTCAGTGTGGTGGACTTTCGAACTCGGGGAATTCAATGCAGGAGGACCCAGCGGACCTCGGGAGCCGGCGGAGGTCGGGACCCGCCGCCCGCAGTGTTTCTGTTCCGTTGATAGAAAGTGATCGCAATTGAAAATACATTGGAAATAATAGTGTTTGGAAAGAGTTGAAATGCATCGGTCATTGGAAAAGCATTAGGCTACAGTCGGTCAATGATCGGAACAATTTTTAAGGATATAGTGAGAATAATGGAGCATGTGAAAGGCCCTTGCCCCGATGAAAGCTACAATTATTACCAAGCAATGCAGTGGTTTAATTATTGGAATATATACGTTTCTTAAGTGTTTTATATGCATAAAAAAGGTAAAATATATACTATATACTAAGACAAACGTTTGAATAACTGATGCTAAATAATACCGGATGGACTTGTTCCAACTTGCGTACATATCCGACTTAAAGACAAACTCAGGAACGGAACTCGTACGTAAGCTGGGGACTGCTTGTACAGCATGGTAACAGGCTGTTCCAGCCCAGCAAGCCTGTGCCAGCTAATTGTACCTCTGTGACCAATTAAGCTAATAATCAACCTGTATGTACATCTTTGAAATGGGGGAGGAAACTGGAACATCCAGAAGAAACCCATGTGGTCATGGGGAGGATGTGCAAATTCCTCACAGACCATGACAGGGATTCAATCTGAGTCACTGACACTGTAATAGTGTTATGCTAACATGCCACTTCTATCTCATTTCTGTCTCATCTCTGCTTCAACAGCAAGCAGTGGCTATCAATATGCTGTGATGAATATGCTGATTATGTTCAGGAGAACATCACAGAGTCATAGAATGCTGCAGCACAGATGCAAACCTTTTGGTCCATCTAGTCCATGCCCCACAATGACTCTATTTAGTCCCATAGACCCTCACCTGGATCATAGTCCTTCATATCCCTCGCATCTGTGAACATGTCCAAATTTCTCTTAAATGTTGAAATCAACCAAATCCCCCACTTCTGGCAGCTTGTTCCACACTCTCACCGCCCTCTGAGTGAAGGAGTTTCTCTTCATGCTCCCTTTAAGTATTTCACATTTCACTCTTAGCCTATGACCTCTAGTTCTAGTCTCATCCAACTTCAATGGAAAAAGCCTGCTTGCCTTAACTTTATCAATACCACTCATAATTTTATATACCTTGCTCAAATCTCCCCACATTCTCCTATGTGGAATAAAGCCTTAACCTATTCAGCCTTTCCCTGTAACTCAGATCCTCAAGTCGTGGCACCATCCTTGTAAATTTTCTCTGTGCTCTTTCAATCTTATTTATTTCCTATAGGTAGGTGACCAGCGCTGCACACAATACTTCATATTAGGCCTCACCAATATCTTATGCAACTTCTGTACTTTAAAAGCTGATTTATGAAGGCTAATGTGCCAAAAGCTCTTTATGACTATCTACATGTGATGCCATTTTGAAGGAATTATGGATCCATATTCTCAGATCCATCTGTTCTATTGTACTCTTCGATGCTCACCATGTAATTTATTAAAATCGTTGGGTATATTCAGATTTTGTGGATCTACTTGAACAGCTAAATGGCACTTGTTAATTTTCAAAACCTTATCACCCTGACAAATTAGTGATGGCAAACTTGGTGTTATTACAGCTAAGATTTATTCTGACAGGTTTGTATCAAGGAAAGATACTTAATACTTGGATTAATAGTTCAGTGCTAGTTGATGCGGTTAAGATTATTCCATGCTGCTAGTTGGGGCATAGTTGCGTGCATTCTTTCCTTAAAGGCAAGTCAAGCCATGTTTCATGATGTTGGTTCACTGGTCAATGGATGTATTGTAAGCAGCACTAAGCCAAGCTGCTTCATGGTTTTCTCTGCTGAGCACAGCTGGGAAGCTCTTTTCGTCTGGCCTTGAGTAGAAAACAAACATGAATTCCTGCTCTTGACTGCCTTTCAAACCATCCAAGTTGACAATTCAAAGCAAATAATTCTGTATCATACATGTATTACAAGGGTTTGGTGACTTAAGTTACTGGGCGAGGTTTCTAATGGCCTGTAAACTTGATAGCTCAAATTCTACCACAGAATCATTGGTTTTTAAGTACAGTGAATTCTGTTTAATTGGGACACATTGGGACCATATGTTTTTGCCCAATTAGTGGCTGCCTGAATTAGCTGAAGCTTTGTGAAAATAGTTAAAGAGGTATAAAAAGACAAACTACCATTTAACTGAGTAACAAATTATGCATTTAAATGAAATGTAGAACAAATTAGAACACCACCAATGCTGCTTCAGAACCGTAAAACTGTACTACTTCCTAATAGCAATCAATGGAGGAATTCGTCCGGTGTATGCTATGGGGTGTCTAGGGAGAGGTAGTACCTCTGATGAAGGGGCTTGTTGTGTCCATTCTAGGGCAGTGTACTCACCTTTGGTCCCCATTGGACACTCAGTTCACACTTGTGGCTCCAAGTAGCTGTTTGCATGCAACTGCAGTACACCACTTATAAAGCAGCCGGTGGGCCTCATACCCTAGTGAAATAGGAACATGTCTGTCCTAGCATGTTAAGGCAGCTCAGAGTACTGGATGGATGAGATCCAACAGCCAAGAAGGTGGTTCTGTAATGCTTCATGGAGAGTGAAGGGCATGATAAGGCGCAGAAGAAGTCATGGTTATCCACTGCAGCCAAGGGCAACCCTAGTTTGTGACAACTATCTGTACCACAGGACCCCAACTTCCAATATCGAGAGAGTGAAACTCTCAGTGCATTGTCCTAGTGCAGTAGCTTTTCCACTTTAAAAACTCCCCGGGCACGTTTCACTATTATTGTCAGATATCATGGACAACCAACACCGACATCTAGTGCACTAAAGGATACCTTCAAACAATGCTTTTGATGATTACATCCTCATTCTCCATTTTTATTGTAGCATTCAAGATGATTGTCAATACCTTCAAATTCTTCCTAGTTCCTAACTTGTTGAAGAGTGAAATCTCCATTTTTCACTGCCAGCTTTTCCTGGCAACTCCAAGCCTGAATGGTTGAAATCATAGTTAGCAAAACAATTCTAAATTGATTTATGGCTGATGATCAAACTGTGGATGGCATGGTAGTGTAGTGGTTAGCATAAAGCTCTACAACCCTGGTGTCCTGGGTTTTATTGCTGATGTTGACTGTAAGGAGTTTGTACATTCTTTTTGTGACTGCATGGGCTTTGTCCAGGTATCCTGGTTTCCTCCCATGGTCCAAAGACGTTAATTGGTCATTGTAAATTATCTTCTGTTTAGACTACGGTAAAATTGAGGTTGTGGGATGATGTGGCTCGAAGGGCCAGCTGGCCTATTCCTCACTGTTAATCAATAAATAAATATTTCTTGCAAACTACCAATGACAAAAATCGCTGGTTTTTGAACACAAACATGCAACTGATGCTATTTAAAAACTCTTTGCTCTCGGCACGGTGTAGTGTCTAACTGACGCTAGTTAGAAACTGGCAAGCGTCTCCTGTCCAAATAAGTGCCTTGGGAATCCTGACTGTGCTTGTTCTTTAAGAGTTGTCTCAAATAAGCAGCTGCACCGATTGACTGATAGACCAATTAACCATAATCCACTGTAACTAAAATCTGGAATAAAATGCCGATTATTAAATATACCTGCCAGGCAGTTGCTAGAGCAGTGGATAGGATAATATGCACAGAAACCTTAGGGAGGGGAAACCTAACTTCTGTAATAGTGTAGCTGAAATGTGTGCTTCACTTTTGATAACTAATCTATTAGTGTTATTACTCAAATCAGATTTGCTTGCTGAAATTTGTGTACCCTCTGCTGAGTTAGACTATAACTACTAATTCTCTGAGTCCCGATGAAGGTTCTTAGCCCAAAACGTTGACTGTTTCAACCATAGATTCTGCTTGACCTGCTGAGTTCCTCCAACATTTTGTGTGTTCCATCTCCCATGTATGTAAATTTGTTTTAGCCCCTGTTCATTCTGCATTCCTTTGAATTTCAGTCCGTGGGTTAGGCTTGGTATGCTGCTTTCCCACAAGAGTTATGGAAGAAAACTATTCACATTGCTAGAAATATTATTTGTGTCGAGTTAAATTCTCTAGAACTGTGCTCTTTCCTGAATTTAAGTTCTGCCTGCAGGGCTGGGATTTGTATTTGGCACAGTTTTATTGAAATTCTTTTGGGAATTTGACACATCCTCGCTGGTAAATTTTGGTCAACTTGGTTTAAATTCCCTTGGTTATATGTGTTCAGAGTCATTGATTCATAAGACTATTCTGTGAAAATGTTCTGTGTTCTTTGTTCTTGAGGGTTTGGTGTGGGGGATGGACCACATATAGTTTTCTTCTGCTAAGTGAGAGGGAGAGGACATGTTGGGTGAGGAAGCCCCTCTGTTATTGTAGTATGGCATCTTCCCAAGGGGCCACATGAGTGGCAGCAATGCTATTGGTGTTAAGGAGTGTAATTGAGCCATACTGAAATGATTGACAATGCGAAAGGTATTGTACAGTTTACTCTTGTAATTTTTTAAAATTACGAATGCCGTTTGTCTTGATATAAAAGACCATTCCTTTCTTGTCACTTTTGTAGATTGCTGTGATACCTCTGACGAGTACAATAGTGGGGCTTTCTGTATAAACACCTGCAAGTAAGTACATCATGTTGATCTTCCAATATCGTAATTGCATAAAGAATGAATTTTGAAGGAATGTGTAAAGACTGGTGTCAGCAGGCCTGAGTCCATATCTGCTAGAGGCTGGAACCTATCCTGGAGTTAAAAGACTGTGTATGTGTGTGGGTTGGATGGAGGAACAGTTTTTGCTTTTGTTGTGTTCTTCTGAGCATTGTGGGCAAGCTATTTTGGAGGCTGAATGTGTGGTGACATTTGTGGGCTGCACCCAGCACATCCCTAGGAGTGTTGGTTGTTAATGCAAATAACACATTTCATTGTATGTTTTGATATACAAGTGACGAATAAGCTTTGATCTTGAATCTTGTTTATTCAACTGTTAAGGTCAATGTTAGCACGATATAAACCTGCGTCTTCATAACAAATTTTGAACTTGTCTCATGTTATAGTTCTGCAAGCTAGTGGCTTGGTTTTATTTCTGCAGAAATTAATACGTTCATCTCCTGTTATCTGCTTCTGAGTGCTGTTGCTGGCTGCCGTCTGCCTTTGATTGTTGGGTTCAATGCTGATGTGCATTGAAAATCATTTGCTTGTTAATGGTTGAGATTATTTTGGGACATGCTTTAAATTTCACTGTAGGATTTATTCTTAAAGTCCAATTCATTCAGACTAGTCTCAAGTGCCATAAACAGAAGCTTCAGCGGCGATTTCTCTGAGTGAAGGAGGTGCTGGTTGTCATTCAGGTATCATCACATAGCACAAAAATGGACAGTTTTCCCACTGAATTGGCGTCAGACCATTAGGCACCCAGTTACACCAAAGATTTTTAAAGATCAGCTCTATTTGTTTCATGTATGTCAAAAGTAGAATGTGGCATCTGCATCAATGACCAACATAGTCCAACAAGTGTTGGCATGCTCCTAGCACCTACATAGTATGCCTACAGCTTATTAACCCATACGTGTCTTTGGTATGTGATAGGAAACTGGACCAGCCAGAGTAGATGTACACAGACACAGGGTAAACATAAATTATTTACAGTCTGCGGCAAGAATTGAACCCTGATCGCTGGTGCTGACCACTGTGATGCTGTGCTACCCTAATTTAATAGCCAATAATGAAAGTCACAGTATTGTCCGCACATTCCCATCAACTGCCATCCTGGTTTCTGCTACTTATGTACCGAGTCGGGACAATTTACAATCCCGGTTCATACGTCTGGGATGTGGCAGGAAACCCATGCAGTCACAGTGAGAACGTGCAAGCTCCAACAAGGGCAGCACCAGTGGTCAGGATTGCACTCAGTGTTGGATCCTGATGCATTTATGATCCAGTTTCTTTGAAAGTCAATAATGATGCATAAAACTTATTGCTTGCAATTTTATTAAGTTCAAAGAAAGCAAAGGCAAAAGTAATCATTGTCTCTTTCAGACTAGAGATAACAAAATTCCAGTGATAATAATTTACCAGTAAAATAGCCAGATTCAAGTGGTGTGACATCTGCTACTGAAAACTAGGAAGTTTCTAGAAAAATACTGAAGTAACTATGCTGTAAGTACTGGAAAATTCACTGAACAATTACATGTATATCATCAATTCTTCCTGGAAAGTTCTAACCATTTACCTCTCCCAAGCAATGACTTAGAGGCCAATTAATCTTCTTGCAGGTCTTTTGGATGTATCCAGAAGAAATTCACGTGATCACAAAAACATACAAAATTCACCATGAAGTCTGGACTGAACCAGACTCCCAGAGGAACAAACAAAATGCTGAAGGAATGTGGGTAGCATCAATGGAGGGGAGCAAACAGCTGACATTACAGGGTTGAGACCCCTTTTCAGGACTCAGTGGTGCAGCAATTAGGTTTTGGAGCATAGAATAGCGGAGTGCAGTGCTGACTATGATGTAGTGCCAACTGTTTAATCTACTCCAAGATCAATTTAATCCTCCATCCCACATAGCCACCCATTTTTTCTTTCATCCATATGCCTAGATAAGTCTCTGAAATTACCCAATTGTATCTGCCTGTGCCACCAACCTGGTGGGATTGACTGGTCTTCTGTGTCAAAATAAGAATCTCAGGAGATGTAACTGTGCAGTTTTTCCAACAATGCAGGGAACAAGGGCGCAAAGAGAGGGAAGCTCTGCAGAAAATGGCAGAAATTGCGAAAGAAGGATTCAAGCTGAAACAGCAGCTAATTGAAGATGCCAAGAGAAGCCGAGAAGATAAACAGGTTTGTTCCTGCTTTAAATTCCACAGAAGTAATTTAAAGATGTATGGTCCTGCAAATTCTATTTAATTGTTTTTTGATGTTGGTGCACGAAATGCCCAGTTTTAAACTTTGCAATTTGTGGAATAGCCATACGTTTGTGCTTTTGTATTTATAATGCTACTTGTAAGGTTTCTTCTGGCTTGCTGGGAATAAGCTCAAAATTGTTCTAGTCTTTCTGAATGTCCCTGTAAAGATCTAATAAGCATTTTGCATCCCCTCCTGTTTTCCAGGAACCAATGTGTAGGCGCATTAAAAGACACTTAGCAGTCCTTTTAGTAAACAATTTATAATTTCCTCAGGTTTTCTGAGGATAACATAGTTGGGTATGGCTTTGTCACATTCAAGTGGAAAATTGCCACTATAGTATAATTTATTTAATCCTGCACACTGGGGATCTTTGTACCATCACATTAATTTGACTGTATTTTTTAATACCCCAAAATTTCAAATGTTTTAAAGGTACATTTAATGTCAGAGAAATTTATACAATAGACATCCTGCAATGCTTTTTCTTCTCAACCATCCACAAAACCAGATGTATGCCCCAAAGAGTGAACTCCAAAGTCCCCCCAAGCTCTCCTCCTTCCTGCACGTAAGCAGTAGTAAACATAATCCCCTCTCCCCCCATCGGCAAAAAAAAAGCATCGGCACCTGTCACCACTCAAGCATGCAGCAAAAGCAATAGTAAAGACAGAGACTTGTAGGACTGCAAAGACTACATTGTTCACCCAGCATTTGGCATACCACAGTTGCTCTGTTTTTTCCCCCTAGTAAGGGAGAAGGAAATGTCTCCATTTCACAGTGAAAAGGGAGACATAGCGAACAACTCACTGGTTTCCGATGTTAAAAGTCCATTGTGTTGCTTTTCTTGAGCTCTGCCCAAAGATCTTGGGTTTCTGGGCACGTAGTGAAAGATGTTCCAGCTCCCACGATGCACCCATCCAGGACACCGACCTTCAATCTGCCTGTCTCCAGAGCCCCGAGATCCTAGGCCTCCAAAGCCAAGCCCAACTCTTAGGCCGAGCCCTTGGCATGCTGAACAACAGCCAGTTGTGAAACCCTGAGAGTTGGTCCCATTCCTGCATAGAACCATAGTCAGCGTGTAACTCCAGATCAGGGTCTTCAGAAGAGCCCTGAAAGGGAAAAATAGAGAGAGATATTAAAGATAGAAATAGAGCTGTTTCCAAAGATGCAAGCAAAGGAGTCGCCATTCAGCACCATCATCACTTCGCTCCGCCTCCATTTAATTTTAGTTTTAGATGTTTAAACAGTACTATACATTTTCCAATGATCCCATGAGTTTAAGGTAATGCAGGAACATGCCACAGTGAATTTAGTTGGAATGTAGGATACATCACTTGGTGAATTTAGATTAACAACTAATAAATGAGTTTTATTTGTCACATATACACTGAAATATAGTGAAGTATGTTGATTGTGTCAATGACCAACACAGTCTGAGCATGTGCCGGTGGTATCCTGCAATTGTTGCCATGCTTCCAGCACCAACATAGCATGCCTACAACTTACAAACCCCAACCTGTATGTGGAGAATCCAGAGTACCCTGTTGGAGAATGTACAAACTCTTTACAGACTGCTGTGTGAGTCAAATCCCATATAACCAGGTTGACTCTTACATTCACACATAATTTGATAACTTAATAACTTCTTCAAAATCCATTCATGACCTAGGCAAATACTTCAATTCAAAAGTCAGGGAATGCTACTTTGTTAGATGACTGATACTAGAGGCTTAAAGTTGTTGATAAAGGTAATCCTAAAAATCCCCATGGTATTAAAGAATCAAGTCCCCGATAGCAAATCCCACATCAATAATCATTCACTATAAAGCAGAAATAATTCACACTGAAAAATGATTTGTACATGTAGGATTTGTGTTGGGAATATGGGAGGAAGCCATAGAAACTGGAGGAAACCCAAGTGGTCACTGGGAGTATATACAAACTCCTTACAGAAAGCCGTGAGAATTGACTCCCAATTGCTGGTACTCTAAAGTTTTACACTAGCTTCTACACTACCATGTTACCCAAGCCACTTGAAATCCAAATGTTCTGGATATTGGAGTCTTGACTGATCAGAAGGAAATGTCTTCCATGTTCTGAAAGGCCTTAATTCAGACATGGACTTGCATCCCTCTGTTATTCTAAATAGTGAGCTTTAGTTCATGGTTCTCAGGGAGAGGTACTTGAGCTAGTTCAAGTTTATTTTCTTAGCTATACATTCCTTGGGCATAAATGTTATGGAGGTTAGCTTTTTGCATTTGCAGCACAGTTTTAGAAGCACAACAAGCATAACTTCATATAGCATTTACATGATGTTCATATGCTCCAGATATCTAAAGTTTAAAAAAATACCACTTATGAACAGTTTCTACTGTTAACCTCACCAAAGGCTGAACCCAATCACTATTCAACAAGTCATCAACGGCATTGAAAGTTGCTATATTTTAGTGATGATTAATGTTGGCCTGAGGACTGGGAGAGCTTCTTGAAGGAGCCTGGCTGTGTTCAGTATGCTGGAAATCTGGGTTTACATTAGGTTTAGTTTAGTAGAAGTCTGACTTCTCTTTGTCCGTGGTTCCTGTCCTATCAGCTTCAATCATCTAAATCATCTTTGCCACTTCTGTTGACCACCTCCCAGCTTCTGACACCATTCCCACTCTTTTCCCCCGCCCCCCCACCAGCTCATCTGATTTACAATCATCTCTTCCTCACCTCAAACCGCCACTCACTAGTCAGTTCTTGCTACACTCCTTTAGTTCATCTTTCTTCTGGAATGCCATCTCCCTCTAACTTTCAGTTTAGATGAAGAATTTCATCCCAGAATGTTGGATTTTCCTCCAAATATGTTGCCTGACTCGCTGAGTTCCTCCATCTTTTTTGTGTGTTGCTTCAGTTTAGCCGTGTTTGAGTTGAGATTATTTATAATATGTGCAGGAACAGACTGCAACACTTTTATCTGCAGACAGTGATCTGTGATTTTTTTTCTCTACAGAGAAAGGTGTAAGGCATATTGTCAAAACAAGACCAAAGGGCCATATTATGTACAGTCTGTGCTGTATTTGAGTGGATGATGGATTTTATTGACAGACAGTCCTGCAGAATGGTTTATTATTTTCATTTGTACTAAGATGCAATGAAAAGCTTGTCTTGCATACTTTTCGTACAGATCAAACCATTACACAGTGTTATGCGCTAGAGTAAGGTAAAGCAATAATCATGCAGAATGAAATGCAAAAGCCACTGGAAAAAATGCAATCCAGGTAAATAAGGTGCAAGATCATATAACTATAAGACATAAGAACAGAATTGGGCCATTTGACCCATTGAGTCTGCTCTCCCATTCCATCATGGTTGATTTATTATCCTTCTCAGTCTCGTTCTGCCTCCTGTCCATAATCTTTGACAGCTTTACTAATCAAGAACCTATCAACCACAGTTTTAAATATACCAATGACTTTGCCTCCACAGCTGTCTATGGCAATGAATTTCACAGATTTACAACCCTCTAGCTAAAGAAATTCCTCAGCTCTATTATTAAGGGACGTTCTTCTATTCTGGACTCTCCCACTTTAGGAAATGTCCTCTCCATTTCCACTCGAACTAGAGCAATGCCTTTTAAAGCCTCAGTATTGCATCATTGCTTTTATATTCTATTTGTAATGAATGCTAACAGGGTAAATTGTGAGTCAGAGTCCATTTTACTGTAAATGAGGTCCCTTCAAGTATCTCACATTGCCAAATATGGATCATGATTGTGCAGTAACTACGCTATTTTGAGGTGTGTGAAAGTGGTGGTTGACATCTTGTGTTTCCACAGCAAAAGCTTGCCGTGTTGCAGAAGGAGAAGATCAACTGGGAAACGCAAGTCGAGGCTCTTAAAACAGTAAAGGAAGCTGCAGAGAAGCCTGAACAGGAGGCTAAAGAGAGGCATAAAAAGGCCTGGGAAGGTAATCTTATATTTGATACTGTGTGCATAACACTAAGAATAATTAATGAAATGTATATTTATGAAATAACACAGTGATGGATTTAGAGCCCATAAGACATAGGAGCAGAATTAGAACATTTGGCCCATTGTGTCTGATTTTCAAAGGAAGGAATCTGCATCAAGTCCTTGTATACCATCTAGTATGGTAAGAGGCTGTTCGGCTAACTTATTCATGCTGACTGTGTTGCCCAGTGAGCTAGCCCCATCTGCTTTGATTTGGCCCATAGCCATTGAGATCCCTCCTAACCAGGTACTTATTAAGTTCCTCTGAAGCATTGGAGTTAGAGGCAGCCAGCAAAGAAAAAGGACCTTTGGCTTACCTTGTTACATATGGACCATCAAGTTCTTATCAAAATCAAAGTAAAATCTGTACTAATATCCTTTCCTTGCTCTCCCAGCTTTTCTCCTTTTCTGTTCATGAGGATGAGTTCTCCACACCAGTATCTCAGCTGGCTTTCACCCCTCTGTTCAAGGTGGGTGGACAGTTGCCCCTTCTGTCAAACCTAATGGCTGCATTGCTGCAAGTGACTGTCATTGGTTCTGGAAGAATACATTAGGCACCAATCCTTCCCTCTGCAGAACTAATGCTGCTTTTCTTTGGTGATATTGCTGTTCCCCCTTTTCAATAGACCATAACAGCACAGTACGGGTCCTTCAGTGCACAATGTTGCACAATCTAACCCATCCCTCCCATGTAGCCCTCCATTTTTCTATCAACCCCAAACCTTTGTAGAGTTTCATAAATGTCTGTAATGTATTTGTCTTTGTTTTCTGGAAACATTAAGTTTTGACTGTTTAAGTAAACAGTTCCTGTAAGTCCTGATTCAGATGCAGTCTGCCTATATTGGCTGGCACTGAGGTTCATATGTTTTTCTGCCACCTCAATCTGACATGAAGGTAGCTAAATTGATCAACATCTCATTGGGGACATATAACTAAGTCACATGAATTGAATAAGGCTATCAAGTCTGCTCTGCCATTCAATCGTTGATTTCTTTTAACCCCATTTTCCTGCCTTCTCCATGCAACCCTTAACCCACTTACCCCTCAAGAACCTATCATTCTTTGCCTTAACCATACCCAGTGACTTGACCTCCTGCCATTGTGACAATGAATTCCATAGATTCACCACCTAGCTGAAGAAATTAATCGCTGTTTCAGTTTTAAAGGGATGTTCCTTCATTCTGAGACTGTGCCCTTTGCTCCTAGACCCTCCTACCTATGAAAACATCCTCTCCATGTTCACTATCCATGCCTTTCAATAACTGGTATGTTTCAATAAAATCCCTTATGTTGTGTTTGTTTGCCTGTAAGTACTGATAAGGACCTGCTGATTGATCATGTCTGAGCAATTGGAAACTGCATTGACATGGTTCTGTTCAATCAGGTTGGAATCGTGTTTCAAGTTGATCAATTGGGGTGACATTCTTGTCGGTTTGTAGAATCGAATTAGGGTCTTGCTCCTGTCTGGCCTGGGGCCATTTGCAAAGGTCTGCAGTGCCAGGTTCCTGAAGTCCACAAATAAAAATCAGACATTGGAACTATGTTTCAGTCATGTTAACCAGTGACTGATGACACCACCAAATGTGATGAAGTCATTGGTGCTATGTTTAATGAGTTTTAGGCAATGGTAGCAAACACTGAAGACTACTCTCTGAAAATGCTTGTTAGCTGTCAGACAGTTTCGTCAAAGTATAGGCCATTTGGGTTCTTAAGCAGAATGAAGTTGAAATAACATTCATGTTCAGAGGTACCCAATTTTTGGAGCAAAGTGCATGTCTTCCTTAAGTTGTATTCACAGGTGAACTCAATTTGGAATATATCCGTAATGTTTGAACCATGATTCAAATGTAATTCCTTACGGGGCATCAAACTGAAAGCTGGTAATGGGTGCTGCAACTTACTCACATGAGTTATGTTCAGTATTTGACTCACTGAGCCTGCTGGTGGAGCTGGGCCACCTCAAATTAGTACTGACGTAGAGTTGCACACGAGTCTTCTGCTGAAATTGCCTTATTGCCAAATTGTTCTTTTCACTCGCATATAACTACCGATGAGACCCAAAGCCAGGAGAGCAACAAAGCCAGAACTTGAAATAAGCCTTTATTCAGTAAAACCACACAACTACAAAAGCCTCAAAACAATCCCAAAGCATGACAATATAAATAGTTTGCGTGGGGTCTGAGAAGGTACATTCCAATGAGATATAGAAAGGATGTTAGGGTACAAGATCCGTGGTGTGCAAAGGCTGTTGAAAATCTAGTCAAGAAGGAAAGAAGAGCTTATGAAAGGTTCAAAAACTAGGTAATGATAGGAATCCAGACGATTATAAGGTTAGCACGAAGGAGCTTAAGAATGAAATTAGGAGAACCAGAAGGGGCCATGAGAAGGCCTTGGTGGACAGGATTAAGGAAAACAGCAAGGAATTCTACAAGTATGTGAAGAGCAAGAGGATAAGGCCTGAGAGAATAGGACCAATCAAGTGTGACAGTGGAAAAGTGTGTATGGAACCAAAGGAAATAGTGGAGGTACTTAATAGATACTTTGCTAAAGTATTCACTATGGAAAAGGATCTTGGTGATTGTAGGGATGACTTGCAGTGGACTGAAAAGCTTGAGCATATAGATATTAAGGAAGAGGATGTGCTGCAGCTTTTGGAAAGCATCAAGTTGGATAAGTCACCAGGACCAGACGGGACGTACCTCAGGCTACTGTGGGAAGTGAGGGAGACGAATGCTGAGCCTCTGGCAATGATCTTTGCATCATCAATGAGGATGGGAGAGGTTCTGGAGGATTGGAGGGTTGCAGATGTTGTTCCCTTATTCAAGAAAGGGAGTAGGGATAGCCCAGAAATTTATAAGCCAATGAGTCTACTTCAGTGGTTGGTAAGTTGAAGGAGAAGATCCTGAGAGACTGTAGTGTATATAGATTTTAGCAAGGCATTTGATAAGGTACCCCATGCAAGGCTAATTGGAAAAGTAAGGAGCATGGGATCCAAGGGGACGTTGCTTTGTGGATGCAGAACTGGCTTGCCTACAGAAGGCAAAGAGTGGTTTTAGACGGGTTATGTTCTGCATGGAGGCCGGTGACCACTGGTGTGATCTATTCTGAGATCCCCTACTCTTTGTGATTTTTATAAATGACCTGGATGAGGAAGTGAAGGGAAGGGTTAGTAAATTTGCTGATGATACGAAGGTTGGGGGTGTTGTGGATAGTGTGGAGGGCTGTCAGAGGTTACAACGGGACGTAGATAGGACGCAAAATTGAGCAGAGAAGTGGCAGATGGAGTTCAACCCAGGTAAGTGTGAGGCGGTCACTTTGGTAGGTCAAATATGATGGCAGAATATAGTGTTAATGGTAAAGCTCTTGGATGTGTGGAGGATCAGAGGGATCTTGGGGTCCAAGTCCATAGGACACTCAAAGTTGCTATGCAGGTTGACACTGTGGTTAAGTAGGCATACAGTGCATTGGCCTTCATCAACCGTGGGATTGAGTTTAAGAGCCGAGAGGTAATATTGCAGCTATATAGGACCCTGGTCAGACCCCACTTGGAGTACTGTGCTCATTTCTGGTCCTCTCACTACAGGAAGGATGTGGAAACCATAGGAAGGATATGGAAACCATAGAAAAGATGCAGAGGAGATTTACAAGGATGTTGCCTGGATTGGGGAGCATGCCTTATGAAAATAGGTTGAGTGAACTTGGACTTTTCTCCTTGGAGCGACAAAGGATGAGAGTTGACCTGATAGAGGTGTATAAGATAATGAGAGGCATTGATCGAGTGGAAAGTCAGAGGCTTTTCTCTAGAGCTGAAATGGTTAGCATGAGAGGGCATAGTTTTAAGGTGCTTGGAAGTAGCTACAGAGGAGATGTCAGGGGTAAGTTTTTTATATGCAGAGAATGGTGAGTGTGCGGAGTGGGCTGCTGGAGGTGGAAACAATTGGGTCTTTTAAGACACTCTTGGATGGCTACATGGAACTTAGAAAAATAGAGGGCAATGGGTAAAGTCTAGGTAGTTCTAAGGAGGACATGTTCGGCACAGCTTTGTGGGCCGAAGGGCCTGTATTGTGCTGTAGGTTTTCTATGTTTCTATATTTACCCGAGAACATTGATGGGAACGATCAGTGAAAGTCAGCCTGGGATTGGTTGCCAGCTGATCAATAGGCATTGGTTGGTTCAGCTTGCCATTACACTTTTTGAACTCCAAGTACAGTCCCAGAGACTTTAAATGCCCCTCTTGGATTCTTGCCCTGCCCATTACCTCCTACTGGGCGATTGTACGGTGACAGTGATACATTGTCTAGGAATCTTTTTATTCAATTTCCTAATCCAAAGGTGAAGGGATACATTGTACTTTCTGCTAAGATGTTAGGAATTTCCTTTGCACAGAGCCATCACTTATCAATTGTAGCTGTGATGTACATTTATGTTGGACTTTCGCCATCTGGTCTTTATGACTCTTCTGCCTGGTTTATCATCAGGCTGCCTTGGGGAGATTTGATTTAATTTCCCTTTAAGTTCCACTCTCACTCTTGCTTCTGACTCCTGTAAATTTCCATCTAAAATGTCCTAAAGCACATTAAATGAAAAACAGTCTAAACTCTTAGTCACTTGTGACTTGCTGATGGCTAATGGGTTCCTCAGTCTGCCTCTGATAATCAAAATCAGATGTAATATCACTGGGAAGCTGTTTTGTGACAATAGTACTGTGTAATACATTTTTTAAAAAGTTATAAATTACAATAAGAAATACTGCGTGTATGTGTAATAAATAAATATTGCAAAACTAGTGAGGTAGCATTTGTGGGTTGGTTCATTGTCCATTCAGAAATCCAATCTGATGGTGGAGAGGAATAGGCTGATCTTAAAGCATTGAGTGTTTGTTTTTGGGTTTGTGTTCCTTCTCTCTAGTAGTAATAAGGAGAGAACATTTGCAGGGTGATGGAGGTCCTTTATGATGGATACTGCCTTTTTGAGACATTACCTTTTGAAAAGGGTTACAGGAACCCTCGATACAGGAATATTTGAAACCCCAAACCATTCTTGTTAAGTGTATCAGTGAACATTTCCTGAAGTAATACTTTAACTTCCCTGCCACATTCAACATCATGTTCCATTTCCCACAGTGCTTCTCCTGACTTGGACAGGTTCACTTCAGATTTAGTGAGGGAGGACACTAGCAGTGAATACTTTATTCACAGCTAAACTGTAACTTCCATCACTTTTGTGTAGTCAGATGCAAAAGCTGGGAAGTTAGTCTCCCACAAGCTACCTCATCAGGAGACATAGAATAGGAATAAGTGAAAGGATGTCAAGTTGGTTTACTTGACTGATACCAACTCGATACACTAGAAGTTGTGGTTTATTCATAACATTGTAAGTAAAATGTTAAGACATTCTAAAATTGATAATGGTATTATAAAATGTAATTACTGCCAGCCTGTTTAGCACTGAAAGAGCCTTTATATCAATGCAATCTCTGGAAATGGTGATAGAACATGGAGACAGTCGTTTTGGTAAATGCAGTTGATGTGCCCATCTCAACCACTATTTCTGGCAGCTAATTCCTAATATCCACCACCTTCTGTGTGGAAAAAGTTGCATTTGATGCTTTTAAATCTTTCACTTCTGATCGTAAATCTTTGCCCTCTTGTATTTAGCACCCCACTGTGTTTTCACCCTGCTCATGCCCCTCAAGACTTAGTTTTTCTCTGTCAGGTCAGAGTACAGGCCTATCAGGTCAGGCTTGCATTCCTCTTGTGGTTGAAGCTGGTCCATAACTTTGTAGGCACTGGTTAGAATGCTGGTTAGCGGACCTGATGAAGGATCTCTGCCTGAAGCGTCGGCTCTTTATTCCTCTCCATAGATGCTGCCTGGCCTGCTGGGTTCCTCCAGCATTTTGTGTGTGTTACTCTGGATTTCTAGCGTCTGTAGAATCTCATGTATTTAGAGGCTTGGTGTAGATTTTTCTGTTTCTTTCCTAGCCTGACTACAACTGTCTTGGATATCAACTGCTGTCCTGATGGAGCTGAAGTAAGTTAACAACAACCAAAATCTGAGGTCTTGCTGTTTTTTTTAAACTTGGCATCTTTTCATGCACAATAGTGGACAAGGTAAAATGTTAACTTGTCTTAATTACCCACAAATGCTAGGATGATGTGCATATTAAGGCAGTGAAAGAAGTTCAAAAATTGCAATGACTCCACAGCAGACTTTGCTTAATTGGGGAAACTTGACCTTTGTTCACTGTGCTGGTTTTCTGAAATACAGTGAAGTTCAAGGCCATGATAGGCTTTTGGTTGGAGGAGTCAGGTTATGGGGGAATCAGGATCTGATTTATGTTGATGGCCTTGGATCTTAACTTCAAATTAACTATTTTGGGATGTAGAGCAAAGAGGGAGGAGGCCATTTGGTCAACTTCTGTTGCTTTTGCCTCTTGATTCCTGGGATGTATGCTGAACATGCACAACCCTTCACCATTGAGGATGCTTTCATATGGCAGTGCCACAGAAAGGTAGTATCTATCATAAAGTACCTCACCTTCTGGACAGTTTAGGAAATGTTTCTTCTCTGCACTCAGATTTCTGAATAGTCCATGAACACATGAGCACTACCTCACTATTTCTCTTGCACTAATTTATTTTGTATTGTAACATAGAATAATTATGCCTGCACTGAACTGCTGCCACAGACGACAATGCCATTGTAGCTCACTCTGAGGAGAATCTGTAGTACGTACTGGATGCTTTTGCCAGAGCATCCAAGCTTCTTGGGACTTAATCTAAACATCAAGAAAGCCCAAATCCTGCATCCACCTGCTCCAGATCAAGCTCCTAAGCCTCCAACCATCCAAGTTGACAATATCTCTCTGGAGAACACTGATCATTTCCCACATCTTGGCAGCTGCCATTCTTCAAAAGCCAGCATTGACCTTGAAATAAATTGCAGAATAGACTGTGGGTGGAGCTTTTGCCAGGCTGAGAAAGAGAATTTTTGAAGATCGAGATATCAAGACCAACACTGAACTTCTGGTCTATAAAGGTATAGTCCTCCTGTCCTTGCTATATGGAGCAGAGTCATGGACAATATACAGCAGGCACATAAAATCCCTTGAAGCTTCCCATCAAAGATGCCTCCAGAAGATTGAAAGTTAGCTGGAAGAACAGGCATACTAACTCCAGCATCCTGAAGGAAGCTAACATAAACTCAAAAGCCACAATCGTAACTCAACACCAATTGAGATGAGTTGGCCATATTATCCATATGCCTGACTCTCGCAACAGCTCCTGTTCGGCAAACTCAAGGATGCAAAGCGCACTCCTGGAGAGCAAAAAAAGGCAGTTCAAGATCCACCTGAGGAAGTGCCTCATCAACCTGAGTGGATAGGAGAGATTAGCACAGGATAGGGAAAGCTGGAGAAGGGCTGTCTATGAGGGCACTGCTCAGCTTGAAAGATATCTCTACTGTGCCGCTGAGACAAAGCAGCTTCAACGTAAGGGGAGACTGGGAAAGGCCCAACCAGCTACATCCACCACCACTTCGATGACCTACGCCTGCCAACACTGCAAAAGGACTCATGGATCACGGATTGACCTCTTCAGTCATCTCGAGATCAGATCAACCACCGGAAGAGCTGTACTGGACTATAAGTGACCACTGATGATGGTGTGGCTGCCACAGAATAACAAATTACACGACTTTGTTAGTGACGAACTTAATTCTGATGTTATTCATTGAGCTATTTATTGGAGGAGGAAGTTATTGAATAACTGATTCCTATGGGGAGTTCCGAATACACTGTCTCCCCACACAGTGGCGCCAGACTCCACATCTTACTACTCTGACTAAACATCACAGTCCAAAATATCTCTAATTTTAACGTTGCTAAGTGCCAGTCCCTTTGAGAACTTGGCTGGCAGTATATATTGCCTTGATCTTCATAGGATGAATAAGAAACAAACTCATTTCAGTTACATAATACTGCGGTTTACTGCTTATCTTCAGAGATTGGTGTTCTGGTCTGTTATCTTTGAGTTAGATTGAAAGCCTTCTGCAGTCTTGAAGATAAAAACTGCTGCTGTACAGTTTTGGAAAGTACATCAACAACCAAGATCAAACCAATATTTTCATTTAATTCAAAGGAAAATTGTCAGCATCAAAATTTAATTTACCAGTAAATAGTGTACAGACGTGCAATAATGACCCCAGGGTCTCATACCGAGTTTTGTGCCTCCTTTGACTAGGCTGACTGCAGGATCTTATAACCACAGACCCGTCATTTTCTGAAGAATGGTATAATGTGGCATGAGTATGTGGGGATGGTGAATAAATCAATTGCAAGGTCATTGCTTGAAGATTGAAATAAAAGCAGTGTGAGTTTTGAAGACCTCTGATAGGCTTATATGAAAGTATTATATTTAACATCTGCAAGGAGAGTTGATACAAAAAAGAACCATCCATGATCTAGGACCCCCAAGCTCTCTTGCTGTTGGGAAGGGGGTACAGAAGCCTTAGATCCTAGACCACCAGGTTTAGGAACAGTTATTTCCCCTCAACCATCAGGTTCCTGAACCAGGGTGGATTACTTCACTCACCTCAACTACCTGATTCTACAACCCACAGACTCACTTTCTTGGACTTCGCAACTCGGTCTCAATATTATTTATTACTTATTTAGTGTTATTGTTTTTTTTGTTTTTGCACAGTTTGTGTTTTGCACATAGTTGTCTGTCACACATTTAATGCATAGTGATCACCCACAAGCTCAAAACGTGTTTGTGTACCATAAGTGACTTTCAAGTGCCTTCTAGTCTTAAAGAAGAAAATGTACATGAATGTGTCTGGAAGATGAATGTGGATTTGCAGTCAGTGGCAAAATTACAGCATGGATGGTGGGAGCTGTCCATGAGGATTCAAGGCTTGAGTAACCCAGCTAAGACCATAAGACTTAATAGCAGAGTTAGGCCATTCAGCCTTACGGGTCTGCTCCACCATTTCATCGTGGCTGATTTATTATCCTCCTCAACCCCATTCTCCTGTCTTCTTCCTGTAACCTTTGATGCCCGAATCAAGAACCTGTCAGCCTCTGCTTTCACTATATTCAGTGACTTGGCCTCAATAGCCATATGTTAGCAATGATAATGATACAGAACCCTCCGGCTAACTAAATTCCTCCTCACCTCTGTCCTAAAGGGATGTCCTTGTATTCTGAGGCTGTACCCTCTGGTCCTAGACTTCCTCTTGATTGGAAACATCCTCTCAACGTTTCAATGGTAGATTTCAATGAGATCCGGCAAATATGGGCACAGAGACACCTGATTTTCTTTCTAACTCCAGAAATTAATTGAAAGAAGAAATACAAGAGCCAGTATATTCCCCCCCCCCTTTTTTTTTAAAGTGAGGCACTTGTGTGTGAAGTGGTGGAGTAATGAAGTATGCCATTCACGTACTTCTTACATATAACCTATTTTTAATAAAGTAACCAAGTAAAGAATCCTTAATCAAATAATATTTAAATATTGCTCAAATATTACTGAAATATTAAATGTATAATACTTACCTATAAACTCCAATTTAATAGGAAAATATTTTTTTCTAGTCATCTGTCTGTGTATAGGGGCCTCTGGGCCTCCTTGGTTGTTGTAGCAGTTGACTCTGGACCACAAGAGGTGGTTCTGACAGTTCTGGGCATCACTCTGCTCTCCTCAACTGATCAATGTGTTGTCTCCGGATGGTTTCAGACACAATCTCCATGGTGAAGGAGAGTTGTCCAGTTCTGCCGTTAATCTTTCCAAGTGCCCACCTTTAACTGTCTCTATAGTCCCTCTCCAAACTGCTTGACCAGGAGTGAAACATCAAATCTCCTTGTTTGAGGAGCCCTCAATTTGTCTCATCTGTTTGTTCTGTGTACACTGCAGCTGAGGTTGGGTTTGAGGATATCCAAGCGTGAATGAAGAGATGTCCCAGCAACAGCATAGCTGCTGAGTTGTTTGTTATGGAGCGTGCTGCATTGCAATATGCAAGGAGGAAATTGGCAAGCTTCTGATTCATTATAGTGTGTTGTGCTGACACTGTTGGCAGTGCGTTCTTTAGACTCTGCACAAACCTTTCTGCCAAGCCATATGGTGCAGGTGTCTTATTTCATTCATTTTCAGGAATGACAAACTGTTCCATTAAAAAAAAAACTATGGTCCACTGTCAGTGACTAAGTGTTCTGGAGCACAAATGCCTGAGAAGAGGCTTCTCAACACACGACAGTGTGTGAAGCTATTGGGAACCCTTCTGGCCACTTTGTAGCTGCATTCATGACTACCAAGAAATTTGTGCCTGTGAATGGGCTGGCAAGATCCACATGAATCCTCTGCCAGGCACTCCTGTCAAGGACGTTTGTCCCGGTGCTGGTAAAAGTGGGGGAATTAGAGTTTCTGCTGCACATTCCAGTAATTTTGGGTGGCCACGTAGACCTAAAATTTCTGATTTCCCTTTGGACCATCTCTGCTGTAAAAGGTAAACTTTTGACTTGGATTGGAGAGAATACGTCAAGAAAAGTGTCTTCATTTGTAAATGTTTTAGGCATTTCCTTTTCTAAGGCTAAACCGGACAATAGATCAGCATTTCTATAATTAGTCATTCTCTTGAATTTGATCTGGTCATTGTGTCCTCCAAGAATCATAGCCCATATCTGCGTTTATCCTGCTGCTGTTTGTTGACCACCCTCCTGTGGATTGAAAATGGACACCAGTGGTTGATCAGTAATCATGGTAAACTCTCTCAAACAGATACTGACAGCCTCTCTTTCAACCTGTGCATGATCTTTCTCTGCAGTGGTTAGGGACATGATGCAAAGGCTTATGGGGGGGGGGGGGAGTGGTTGGCTTCCATCACTCATAACATGTGCCGTGACTGCTCCAATACCATAAGGCAAAACTTCATTGGACAATTTTAATCATAATGTGTGAGTGTTGTGTCTGATGTCACCATCTCCTTTGACTTTTAGAAAGCTACCTCACAATACTTTGTCCATTGTCATTTCTTCCCGATCTGTAGCAATGAGTTCAATGGATGGTGCACAGTAGCCAGGTTTGGCAAGAATCTGTTACAGTAAGTGACAAACCCTTAAAAGGACTACATGTGTGACATGTGTCAATTGTGTGACTACAGTCAGTGATGTTTGGTTTAAGTAATTCACACTTGTCGTATCATGCTCTGAGCCCATAATCTTATCTTTTTTAACACTGCCTTGAGAGTTTAGAGATGCTCCTTGTCATCTTCACTGGTAACAATGATGTCATCCCAGTAACACAATGAGTGCCTGGGCAGCACTGCAGTACTTGATACTTCGCTTTCTGCCAGAGTCCAGATGCTACTCCAAAAATAACCCTATTATAGTAATAATGTCCTTTGTGAGTGTTTATGGTGAGAAACTCTTTGGACTCTAACATTTCCATCTGTAGGTAGGCCTCAACAAAGTCCACTTTGCTAAAATGTTTCCCTCCAGAAAACTTGGCAAAGATATCCACTATACAGATCAGAGAGTATTGATCTACTTTCAGTATTGGGTTGATGATGGCCTTAAAATCACCACAGATCCATACAGGTCTATCCTTGGCTATTGGGTCCTCTGACAATGCCTGTGAACTCAATTCGACCTTGTTCTGGTGCACTGACTACATTATCATGGATTTAATAAGAAACCAGTTGGGCTTTCTAAAACTTGGATGTGGCATTTTCATTTAGAACCATTTTGCCCTTGGTATGTTTGAGTTTTCCAATGCCATCCTTGTACACTGCATCATCCAGTACATTTCATAATTAGGTTTCAGTTGATTCTATTGCAGGGGATATGGCATGCAAATTGCGGATGGACCCCCAGTCAAGTTGTATTTCTCTCAGCTAATCACAGCTCCACATTGCTGGTGTTTTTTAAACCACATACAGGCCCAATGTGGCTTGTTGGTTGTTGCATTGCACTATTGTGAATGTCACTCTCATAGGAGTTACCTTTTCTCTAGTATAAGTTCTTAGTTGAATATCTGCAGTCTTCAGTATCTTTGAATTACCGTTCACTCACTTTCTGGAATGACTGAAACAGCCAAGTCCATTTTAATTAATTTGCTGTTCACTTCTAGTGTAAGCCATATTGCCTGTCTCTTGTTAGATTTTACATTGTAAATTTCAAGGCTACTCAGTTCTTTGTCATTCTCATCATTATTTGATTTTTCATCAACAGTTGCAGATTAGTGCTCTTTTTGAAATTGTAACTGGACATTTAATCATCTTCTCTTCCCTCTGCAGTCCATGTAATTTTGTTTGCCCAATATGCTCTTTTGTATGTGTCCTACTTTTACATTTTCTGTAAGCTTTGCCTTTAAATCTGCATTGGTCTGGTATATGTGAACCCCTGCCAGAACAGTAACATGATTTGCCCGGCCGGGTAGTTTTTTGTTTAGATGCTGCTGTTTTGTTCATGCTTGCATTCATTCCTGTCTGCAACTCAATTGCATATCTGGTGCTGTTTCCATTGATACAGTAATTTCAACTCTCTTTTAAATGTGAGTTGTTCTTCAGCTAGAAACCATTTTTGAATGCTTTATTGTATGATTCCACAAACTAAACCATCTAGTAGTGCATCATTAAACCTATCGCTGAACCGATAATGCTTGGACAATTTCTTCCATTCAGCCACGCAAGCTGAAATAGTCTCCCCTTCCTTTTGATCCCACTTATGAATTCTAAAGCATTCTGCAGTCAACAATGGTTTTGGTTCTAAATATTCCTGCATTATGTTTACAATATCAGCAAAGGTAATTTTGAATGGAGCAGTTAAACTTCTAAGCAAACTATATGCTTTTCTACTGATTGTACTCAATAACACTAGCACTCGTTTTTCATTGGCTATTTCATTTGCTTCAAAATACTGCTCAATTCACGCAGTATACATCATCCAGTTATCTGCTGTGCAATCAACTTCTATTTTACCGATGAAGCCACACGTTTCTGCTTTTTAAAACAAATTATATTTTTTACCACCAGTACTTGCTGCTTATGAACCTGTGACCATACGTGTTGCTTGTTAGTTTCATCCACTCTCTGCCGTATTTTTAAACTGGAATGTCTCTCTCCATTCCGAAGAAATGTGTGCTGCGCTTCAATGGGCAGGTAGTTGTCTTGGGTTTGTTTTAAAAATTCCTTGTCACCACTTAATCAGATTCAGTTTATTGTCATTTAAAAACCACAAATGCAATGCAGTTTAAAAAATGAGGCAATGTTCCTCCAGAATGATATCAACAAAGCACATGACAAAATAGACTGCACCAGAAAATCCACATAATGTTTGGCAATCCCCAATCCAGAGTCCGGAGAGGCTGCTGCATATCCCCGGATATCACGCCGGTGGCAGAAGGGAATACCCCTGCTCTGGACTTCCACGGCGCTGCCCGACTCAGCCTCCCAGACACAGCACACAATGAAAGCTTCGTCGAACCCAGCCTCGTAGACACAGCACACACTGAAAGCGACCTGACCACAGCGGACTCCGAGTCCGTCAAACCTCCGAGCCTCTGACCATCCCCTCTGGCACAGCTTCTCCAAGCACCATCCTCTGCCGATCGTATTAAGACACCCCCACCAATGGCCACCGGTAACACAACCCCGAGGACTGGGGGCCTGTTCTTCTCAGCAGAGACCTGGACCTCACAGCAGCAGCAGCAACGAAGAGGGCCTTCATGGAGATTTTTAGATGTTACTCCATGCTCCCATGTCCGTTTTTCATTAGATTAGGATTGTGCATGGCACCTTGCTTCAGAAATAACATATCAGCTCCGGAGTGGCCGCTGCAAGCTGCGTTGTGCTGCCATCTTGATTTATGTTTTGAAACTCAAGAAATTGATTGAAAGAAAGACACAAGTGCTTGGACACAAGTGCCTTTTGAATTTATTTTTTTAGTGAGGCACACACATATGACGTGGTGGCATAATGTATGCCACTCAATATTTAAATATAGCCCATAATGAATTTTGTAAAGAAAGAATGGTTAATCAAACAATATATTTACAATGTTATTCAAATATTGCTGAAATATTAAATAGACTACATCATCAAACACTCCTCATATGATAGTCCTTACATCCTTGGGATTATACTCAGAATCTTCTCTGCTCCCTCAAATGCCAGCACATGGCTTATCTTCTGTTTTTGGGAATCTAAGGATATGGCATTGGTCATGTTGTGAAGTAGAGCAAGTATTCAATCACTGAAAACTTAGCTGCAAACCAGAAAGAGGGAAAAAAAGTAACTTTTTTTAATGGCAACATGCAATCTACTGGAGGAGCTCATTGGGTCAGGTGATGTGCTGGGGAGGGGAGAGGAACTGTTGATGTTTTGGGTCAAGACCCTGTATCTATCTGAAGTGTTGTTCCTCCTGCTGAATTTCTCCAGCAGATAGCACTTACTAATGAAGGGTTTTGGCCTGAAACATTGACTGTTTATTTCCCTCCAAAGATGCTGCCTCACCTGCTTAGATCTTCTAGCATATTGTTTGTTTCACCAGATTCCAGCATCTGCAATCCTGTGGCTCTCTACACTTTTAAAATTATTTGAATAGTTTATAAACTGAAATAGAGTGGGGAAGCTACTAAAAAACAAGCCTGGTGAATGTTGAAATGTAAAATTTAAGTTTTAAAATAATGACTCAAGGGAGTGGTAATCCATGTGTAAAATTGTAAACATTGTAAAAATATGTCTTTGCAGATGCTGGAAATAGTGAACGACACACACAAATGCAGGTTAGGCAGTGTCTGGAGATTAATAAATAGTTGATGTTTCAGGCTGAGATCCTTCATAATGAAGATCCTGCCTGATGGAAGTGTGATAAAGTGTTTGATCATGTGTAAAATTATTTTGGTGTAAGGGTTATCATTTGCGATATCCTATGAAGCTCAGGGCTATATACAGTGTTCTGACACTCGAGGTCTAAAAGGGACTAACTCTTGCAACTTTAAATAGAGGAACAGGAGATACTTGGGAGGGTAATATTTAACATGAGGGTCAAATATGGCTTTGCAAAACGTATAAACCTTAGTCATGCTTCATTCAACAAGATTTCATGTTGTTTTGCCTTTTTAGTAGTAAGTGGTTGAATTTCTCGACAGCTTTGATTATATCGACAACAGGATAATCTTCAGGGTGCAGAAATTTACTTGGAGTGTCATTGTGAAATCACCGTGTTTGTGTATTGTCCAGAGGAGAAGTCAGGTTTCCTCCTCCATGCCTGCGTGTATATTGCCATTTTAATTTTGCTGTTCTTGTGACTTTGCATTCCAAGCATGAATTGAAGCTTAAGTAGTAAATAGGGTTTTACAGTGATGATGCTTTTTGTCTTTGATTGCCTCATTATTTTTGCACACTTTAGACCATGATACCATAACACATAGCAGCAGAATTGGGCCATTTGGCCCATCGAGTATGCTCTGCCATTTCATCATGGCTTATCCATTTTCCTCTCAGCCCAATCTTCTGCCTTCTCCCCATATCCCTTCATTCCCTGAGTAATCGGGAATTTATCAACCTCTGCCTTAAATATACCTGATGACTTGGCCTCCACAGCTGATTCACCACTCCGGCTAAAGGAATTCCTCTTCATCTCCATTCTAAATGGACATGTCCCTCTGGTCTTGGACTCCACCACCATAGAAAACATCATGTTCATGTCCATTTCCATTCTGTCGAGGTCTCTTAACACTTGATTAGGTTTCAATGAGATCCCACCACATTCTTCTGAATTCCAGTGAGTATGGGCCCATAGCCTCTTTTGAAAAGCCTTTCAATTCTGGAAACATTTTTGTGAACCTCCCTGAGCCCCTCACAACATTTACCACTTCTCCTTTCTCCTTTATCTGCTTGTTCTTTCTGCACATCCTTTCTTAGATAAGAAGACCCAAAACTGTGCCCTATAAAGCCTCAACATTACATCCTTGCTTTTATATTCTACTCCTTTCAAAATGAATGTTAACATTACATTTGTCTTCCTCACTATTGACTCAACCTGTAAATTAACCTTCATGGAATCTTGCACAAGGTTTCCTGAGTCCCTTTGTACCTCAGAATTTTCCCTCCATTTAGAAAATAATCCACTTTTATTTCTGCATGACCATACACATCCTGACACTACTCTATTTGCCACTTCTTTGCCTAGTCTCCTAAACTGTCTTTGCTGTTCTGTAAACTCCGCTTCCTCAGCACTAACCTGCCCTCTCTAACTATCTTCATATCATCTGTAAACTTGGCCACAAAGCTTTCTTCTGTCATCTACTGCTTTGAGATGTGGCTTCTGAATTGCTTTCACAAATTTTAGCTATTGCTGCTTTGTCGTCATCCCTGCTAGAGTTCCCCATTCTCATTTCACTCTCACCTTATCTCCTTACCTGCCCATCACATCTCTTTGGTGCTCCTCCCCTCCCCTTTCTTCATGGCCCTCTGTCCTCTCCTATCAGATTCCCCCTTTCACCAATCGACTTCCCAGCTTCTTACTTCACCTCTTCCCCTTCTCCCTGTTTCACTTATAATCCACTAACTTGCATTTCTTCCTCCCCTTCCCTGACCTTCCTACGCTGACTTGCTGACTTCTCATCTTTTTTCTCCAATCCTGATAAAGGGTCTCAGCCCGATACATTGATTGTTTGCTCCTTTCCATAAATGATACCTGGCCTGATGAGTTCCTCTAGCATTTTGTATGTGTTGCTTGGATTTCCAGCATCTGCAGATTTTTCTCTTGATGGTTTTCCCTTCTAATCAGTCTTGGCCAGTTCCCCTCTCATGCCTCTGTAATTCCCTTTACTCCACTGCAATATTGATGCATCTGACACTAGCTTCTCCTTCTCAAATTGCAGGGTGAATTCTGTCATGTTATGATCACTGTCCCCTAAGAGTTCCTTTACCTTAAGCTCACTAATCAGTTCAAGTTCATTGCACAAACCCCCGTCCAGAATAGCAGATCTCCTCATGGGTTCAACCATGAGCTGCTCTAAAAAGCCAACTCAGAGGCATTCTACAATTTCCCCCTCTTGGGATCCGGCAGCAACCTGATTTTCCCAATATACTTGCTCATTGCTCTTTTGATGTGCATTTTCAGTCTCCTATTGTGATTTGTAGACGGTATCTTTGCTACTGTTTGGAAGGCTGTATAAAACTCCTATCAGGGTCTTTTTACTCTTTTGCAGTTTCTTAGCCCTACCCACAATGATTATACACCTTCTGATCCTATGTCACTTCCTTATGGTGTGAGTTCATTTTTTTTTACCAACAGAGCCACCCCACCCCCTCTGCCTACTGGCCTATCCTTTTGAGACAATTCATATCCTTGGACATTAAGATCCCAGCTATAATCTTTCAATCATGATTCAGTGATGCCCCCAATGTCATGCATGCCAATTTGTAACCATGCTACAAACTCATCTACCTTATTCCACTGGATGCATTCAAATACAACACTTTTATTCCTGTATTCATCACTGTTTTTGAATTTGTTCTGACTTTACATTTCAATTCATCCTGTTGACTGCAATTTTGCCCTATCATCAGCTTCGCCTTGCTAGCAGTCACACTACACACTACCTCTATCTGTAAACCAACTTACCCCATCCTCAGCTCTATCACTCTGGTTCTCATCCCCCTGCTCAAACAGCTCCAGCAAACCAGCCCACAAGGAGGTCTGTCCCCCTTGGGTTCAGGTGTAATCTGTCCCTTTTGTGCGGGTTGTACCTTCCCCAGAAGAGATCCCAGTTTTCTGGAAAATTGAACCCCTGTACCCTGCACCAATTCATTAGCCACACTTTCACCTGGCCAAAATCATCCTTTTTTCCCCTCACTGACACATGGCACAGACAGCAATCCAGAGATTACTACCCTGGAGATCCTCGCATCCACAGAATTTCGCCTCCATTCCTCTAACTATGGAATTTCCTATCACTACTGCAGTCCTCTCCTCTTCTGAGCCACAATGCCAGACTCAGTGACAGACCCGATCGCTGCAGCTCACCCCTGGTATCTAAAGTTTAATATTTATTGAGGGGAATGGCCATAGGTATCTCCACTGCCTGCCCATTTCTCTTTCCTGACAGTCACCCAGTTACCCGCTTCCTGCAATCTAGGGGTGACTATCTCCCCGTAGCTCATATCTATCACTTCAGTCTCCTGTATGGGCCAAAGGTCATCGAGCTGCAGTTCTTTACCACTTTCTCTGAAGAGCTGCGGCTTGATGCACCATGTGCAGATAAGGTTATCCAGGAGGCTGGAAGTCTCCAAGAATTCCCATAGTACAATGCCAGCAATCACTGGTCAGAGTTCAATTCTCTAAGAAGTTTGCACATTCACCACATGACTGTTCGGGTTTCCTCCAGATGCTCCTGTTTCCACACACATTCCAAAGACGTATGGATTAGAGTCAGTGAGTGGTGGGTATGCAATGTTGGAGGCATTGCGACACTTGCCGGCTGCCCTCAGCACAATCTTTGGACTGTGTTGGTCTTTGATGCAAAATGATGCATGTCAATGCATGTTTCAATGCACATGTGCAAAATAAAGCTAAACGCAGCCTCCCCTTGGTTCTGTGGGTTATCACAGTGGGCCATCTCTGTTGCACAAGCGACTTTGGTGGTATGCTAATTGCAACTGAGCAGGAATATTGCTAGGTTGGGTAAAGTGTGTTCCTACAGCTTAGCAGTGACAAGCTACTGCTGCTTTGTCTCTGCTACAAAAGACCTTGACAAAACTGAGCAACTGATTCCATTTGCATTTAGTGAGCGAGTGTCTGGAAATCACTGTCACCGTGAGAGGTTCCCTTTACTCATCAAATGAAAAGACACCTCAAATCCTCGTGTGCCATTTGTGCTCCTGAAAATGAAGAGCAGCTTGCCAGCTAATAAATAATTCATGCGAGCAAATTATTTTTAAGCATGTGCAGGGCACATATGATTCAGTACTGTGGTATCTACAGAAAGAAATACCTGGCCAAGCCATCTTAATCAAGGTGGGGGGGGGGGAGGTGGGTTTTTGATGACATCTGAGCAGCAGCAGAGTAGATTGAATCATTTTATGGTCAACATCTAAACTGAGATTATAATATTCAGCCTTGAACTCCCCTTTGCAATCTGTGCGGTTTTCTTTGTAGTATTTTCCAATTCAATTTTGCAACGTTTTTTTTCCTCTATATTAGCTGCAGCTGTCACCATGTTTTATGTCCTTGACGAGAGAATGCTTGCTAAAGTATTACAGCTTTTTCTGATGATGACAAAACACTATTTAGCATTGTTTTCTGCCAGCTTTCTCAGAACCATTTTTGGGAGCTATCACTATATTTTGACCTTAGGTAGCGAACAATTAAAAGGCTTTTTAGAAGGCAATGACAGAGAAGCTTTTTATATTTTAAAAAAAAGGAACTGTATGTAACTTTTATTTGTAGGTTTAATCATTTCCCATAGTTACTTTAGATGGTTCTTAATGCGCTTTTTCCTTTGACAGAAGTCCAAGCTGCACACAAATTGGAGAAGAACAAAGCTATGGCTGCTGAAACCTTCAAGGAGTTAGATGACAATGAAGATGGCTTGTGAGTACATCAGCTTGCTCTGATTTCCCTTTTCAGTTATCATCTTGAACAAAAAAAGTCTTACAAATTAGTCACCCTTGTATTCTGGTTGAGTTAGTGGGACTGAAAACAATTCATCTCTCCTCTCAAGCTTGGACTTTCTCCAAATTTACTTTAGAGATTTTTCTTGCCCATTATTCTTAAATCTTGTGTGTAATTTCTCTGAATAAGCTCATCTTGCATTTTCTTTGCTGGTACTTGTTTCTTTTTGAGCATTCATTTAACACTCTTTCTGGTCAACTAGATTTCTTTTCTCTGTATCAAAAAATTGGCAGGTGGTTTAAGATTATTTTGCAGCAGTGTGCTTATTTTTGGACAACTGCTGTACATCAAAGAATCAGAATCAGGTGTATCATCACTGGTATTATATGAAATTTGTTGTTTTGTGGCAGCAGTACAGTGCAATACATTAAAAAAAATTACTATGGATCACAATTAAAAGTAAGTAAATAGATCGCAAAAGCATCAAGATCCCACGATAGTAATGTGAAGAGGGCATGGTCTGCATGGCGAGGCTCTTTAATGATAATAAATACTAATGAAGATAATGGTATTCCATAGGAGGAATGAATCTTGACACAGAAAAGATTTGAGGTTGACATTTACCTCTTTTCCATCCCTTTTGGCATTGGCAAATAATACAGCAATTAAATAAGCAGTGCTGAAATAGTGAGGTAGTGTTGATTGGTTCATGGATCATTAAGAAATGTGATGGCAGAGTGTTCCTAAAATGTTGAGTGTGGGTGGGCTTCTGTACCTCCTCTCTGGTATTAATGAGAAGATGGAATGTCCTGAGTGGTGGGGGTCCTTAATGATGGATGCTTTTTGTATGTATCCTCAATGGTGGGGAGGCTAGTGCCTATGATGAAGTTGGCTGAGTTGACAGCAAGCAGTGTAATATTCTTTATATTGCAGGTTAATATTTTCACTGAATAAAAAGTAAGATCGAGCCTACAATCATGGAAGTATTTACAGTCTCCCCTTTTAGCTATTAAAAAGTTTAAAAATAGGTTGTCAAAATGTAAATAATCAAAAATATATAATGGGCCACAAGTTAGAGTGGCAGTTAGCATAATGCTATTAGAACACCAACGGCCTGTGTTCAATTCCTACTGTCTGTAAAGAGTTTGTATGATCTCCCCATGACTGCATGGGTTTCATCCAGTTTCCTCCCACATTCCAAAGATATATTGATTAGTAGATTAATTGGTAACATGGATATAATTGGGCTGAATGGACCTTTTACTGTATTGCATATCTAAATAAAAATTAATAAACAAATCAAGTGAAATTTAAATGTAGAATAGCAAGGCTTTCTTTACCCATCTCATGTGCTTATACTCTCAAATTTGTAATTTGATCAGTGTCCATTATCTTGTTAGATCAATTTAAGTTTGTGGTCTCTGATTTTCCTGCATTGATTTTTGAGCCCAATATAAAGGAAATGAAGTTTCGACTAAACACTTCCTTCATTTCAGCATTACAGTGAATGAAATTCAGACTCATCCGGAGCTGGATAGCGATGGAGATGGTGTGGTTTCTGAGCAAGAAGCTGAGGTATAACAGCAATTTTAACATTTCTAGAACTCACTCCTCTGACCTTCAGTTCATGAATAGATTAACAGCAGCTGTAATGTGGAGCGGCACAGTAGTGTAGTGGCTAGCACAATGTTTTACAGTACTAGTGACACGTGTTCAGTGCCTGCCAATGTCTGTAAGAAACTTGTAGGTTCTCCTCACCACAGTGTGGGTTTTCTCTGAGTGCTTTGGTTTCTCCCCACAGTCCAAAAGTGTTCTGGTTGGTAGGTTAATTGTAAATCATTCCATGATTAGGCCAGAGGTTCTTGGTGGTTCAGTTCAGGGCTGGAAAGGCCTATTCCATGATTTTTCTCAATAAATAGATGTTACAGTTACTGATGCACCATGGGTCAGCAACCATATTGGAAGCTGGGTTAAATCTTCCATGGTCTTAAAGTTGCTGCGCAAATTGGTAGGGTGGTTTAAAAGGCTTATGGTATGTTGACTTTCATTAACCAGGGTATTAGCTGAGAGATAATGTTATGGATCCATAACATTCTGGTGAGACCACATTTAGAATATTGTGTTCAGTTCTCGTTGCTGCATTTTAGGATGTGGAAGTTTTAGAGAGGAGATTTACCAATGTGATGCCAGGATTAGAAAGCATGTCATTTGAGGATAGGTTGAGCAAGTTGGGGCTTTTCTCTTTGGATGAAAGGGGACGATAGACAACTTGACACAGGTGTACAAGATGATAAGAGGCATAGATTGAGTGGATAGCCGGAGCCTTTTTCCACAAGATGGAAGTATCTAATACAAGGGGGCATAATATTAAAGTAATTGGAGGAAAATATGGGGGGGAAATTGTCAGAGATTGTTTTTTTCCCTCCAGAGTCATGGATACACACTGTCAGAATAGTGGTAGAGGCAGATAAATTAGGGGCATTTAAGAGACTCGTATAAACATGGATGAAAGAAAAATGGATGGCTGTAATGTTATAGAAGCATAGAAAACCTACAGCACAATACTGGCCCTTCGGCCCACAGAGCTGTGCTGAACATGTCCTTTCCTTAGAAATTACCTAGAGTTACCCATAGCCCTCTATTTTTCTGAGCTCCATGTACCTGTCCAGAAGTCTCTTAAAAGACCCTACCGTATCCACCTCCACTACCATCGCCGGCAGCCCATTCCACGCACTCACCACTATCTGCGCGTGTATATATAAAAAAACTTACCCCTGACATCTCTATACCTCCTTCTAAGCACCCTAAAACTGTGCCCTCTTGTGCTAACCATTCTAGCCCTGGGAAAAAGCCTCTGACTACCAATGCCTGATGATCAATGCCTCTCATCATCTTGTATACCTCTATCAGGTCACCTCTCATCCTCCACTGCTCCAAGGAGAGAAGGCCAAGCTCACTCAACCTGTTTTCATAAGGCATGCTCCCCAATCCAGGCAACATCCTTGTAAATCTCCTCTGCACCCTTTCTATGGTTTCCATATCCTTCCTGCAGTGAGGCGACCAGAACTGATGTTCTACGTTCCAGTTCTTGTGTTCTCTTCTCTTTCCTTTGATTTATTGACCATTAGACTATAATTGGTATAATTAACTTGTGGATGCAAATGTGTCCCTGTTAATTGGCATTGCTATGATGCTGATTTTCACAAATAGTGCTGAAAGCTCTTGAATCTAATTTTGATCAACTTATCCAAGTCAGATGACCTCTTGTCTGATGCTGATCCAAAGCTGATAAGCTTGGGCCCAGTTTTTCTAGTCTGTGCCAGCCTGGTCTTCTACCTAGTCCCATCAGTGCGCACCTGGGCCATAGCCCCCCCATACTCCTCCTATCCATGTACCTATCTAAATTTGAATGTTACAGTTGACATCATACATGGGCTCAGCCCATACTTGCAGCACCTTCTTAAAGAAGAAGCTCTCTCCTCTGTTTCCTCTTAAATATTTTATCTTTCACACTAAACCTATGATTACTGTGACTTGTCTCACCCAAACTGAGGGGAAAAGCTTGTAAGCATACAACCTATAGTCACCTCCTTCATAGTTATGTATGCATTAGGGTCATCCACTCAGTCTCCTATACTCCAGTGAATGAAGTCTAACCTGGTCAAGCTATCCCTGTAAGCCCCAACAACATCCATGTAAATTTTCCCTCCTTTCATCTTCAGTACTCTTTCACATCCACGTTTGTGGGATTGTATGATTTCTAACAGAAAATCAGAATTGCTTAACTCTCAGCTCTGAACTAATTCCGCAACCTATGGACTCATTTTCAACGATTCTATAACTTATGTTCTCAGTGTTATTTATTTTTATTTGCACAGGTTTTGTTTGCACTTTGTTGTTTTTGTCAGTCTTTGTGTAGTTTTCCATTGATCCTATTGTATTTCTTTGTTCGACTTTGAATACTTGCAAGAAAATGAATTTCAGGGAAGCGTCTGGTGTCATAATCTGTACGATAATTTTACTTTAAACTCTGAGAATTGATGGAGATGAATGATTCTTTGTGGTGATTAAATATGTCACTGCATATTAAGTGACTGATTTTCCTTCAGGTGCTACTGGGAGGTGCCAATCAGGTTGATGTTACCAGCTTCCAGGAGACTGTCTGGGCCGGCATCCAGGGCAAGTATAAGTCTGAGGTCAGTGAATTTTGTTTAATGACATTATTGCTTTTCAGTGCACTAAATTTGTAATGTATATCAGCTGTGCATTGTTTTTATGTTGGAGTATGATACCCTAATAGTGATTATCCTTTGCCTCACTGAAATGACTCAGCATGAACCTTTGATGGGACATTAGGAGGAGATGGAAGTCCAGAACAGCGCACACAACATTATGGAAGAACTCAGCATGTCAGATAGCATCTGTGGTGGGGAATATATAGTCAACCTTTTAGTCCAAGGCCCTTCATCAGGACTGGAATATAAGAGCGTAGGGACCTTAATTAAGTTGGAATCAGAGAAGGAGTAGAAGTTGGCAGGTGATAGATGGATCCCAGTGAGGGTTGTTGGGTGGGGGAAGGGGTGATGAAGGGAATGACATGTGAAGCTAGGAGATGATAGGTGGAAGAGGCAAAGGGCTGAAAAAGGAATCTGACAAGAGGACAATGAACCATGGAAGAAAGGGAAGAAGAGGGGGAACCAGAGGGAGGTGATGGGCAGGTCATGAGATGGGGGAAGAGAAGAGGTGTGAGGGCTATCAGAGTGAGGGAAAACAAAGTAAGGGGGAAAAATGCAGGAAAAAAAGTGGGGAGAGGACAGGACAGGAATTTCCAACCTCATGTCACTGCTTTTTTTCTGGTTTCTGTCCCTTTTACTTTCCAGCCCTGACGAATAGTCTCAACCCAATTGCCAACTGTTTATTCTTCTCCAGTTTATTCAGCCTGACCTGCTGATTTCATCCGGCATTTTGTTTGTTAATCTCATCTAATCTAACTTGTCTGTCCTTTAAAATAGTCACTAAGACAGCAGAGATCTTGCCAGCTTGCACTCCTTTCCCTCCTTCCATCTTCTTATGCTGGCTTCTGCCCCTTTTCATTCCTGATGAAGGGTCTCAGCCTGACTTACTGAGTTCCTCCAGCATTTTGTGAACCTTTGTTGGGAGGTTGATTGGACATGGGCAAATGCTGACCTTGGGCACATAGTAACCATGCTTGATTTGTTCCTGTTTAATATTAGCACATTGATAACAATGGAAAACAGTTTAATATGGAAACTGTTATGTTTTCATCTACTAAACTAACATAAGAACTGGAAATAGGAGTAAGACATGCTTCTGTCCTGGTGCTCTGTTTCACTTGCCCACCTGATCTCCATGTCCAGTGATTCCCTTTGCCCTAATATCTATTGATTGCAATCTTGTATGCACTTAACTAACTGTCTACAGCTCTCCGTTGTTGAAATTTATTTAATTTTTGAGATTATAGCATAGTAAGAGGCCCAACGAGCCTGTGTCACTGAATTATACCCACGTGAACAATCAACCCACTAACCCATACTACTTTGTAATGTTAGAGGAAACCAGTGCACCTGGAGGAAATCCACGTGGTCACATGGTGAATGTACAGACTCCTTTAAGTGCAGTGGGAATTGAACCTCGGTTGCTGGTGCTGTAGTAGCATTACACTAATTTCCAGATTTCTAATTTCAAAATTCCAAGGAATTTTAATGCAAGAGTCAAATCTGAGATTTCCTTCCTTATTGGTCATACAATGGCAGATACCTTAACAGGGTCCACAGCTGGGGTGCAGTTGAAACAATTAAAAGAATTGAGTTCAGTACATCTGTATCTTTGCCATATGGTTTTGTATTTCACTACTCCTTTTCAGACCATCACTTCCTCTTCTATTATAGGCTGTCAACGAGGTCTCCCTTACCACAGAGATTCCTGTGGAAGGTGGAGCAGACAGTAGTCCTCGACCAGACCTTGAAGAGCAGAGGAAGACCGATGATGAGGATTATGGGGAAGACCAGGATCATGGTGTTGATGAGGATGACAGTGAGAGTGATAATGAATTTGAAGAGGAGGATGATGATGATGATGTAGGGGAAGATGATTATAAGGTAAAAAAAGAAAAACTTGTTTGTGTTTTACTGATTCAAATATTGATAGCATTGTGATTAGCACAATGCTTTATAGGACAAATGGCCCAGTTTCAGTTCCCACCGCTGCCTGTAAAGAGTTCGTATATTTTCCCCGTGAGCACATGGATTTCCTCCAGGTGCTCCAGTTTTTTTCCCACAGTACAAAGATGTACTGGTTGGTAGATTATTTGGTCAATGTAAATTGGCCTGCTAGGTTAAATCAAGGGATTGCTGGGTGGCCTGATGCATGCTGTATCTCAATAAATGAAAATTTTAGAAAAAAATATAAAAATGGGCTAATAATTTATGCAAATATACAGCATTGAGTCCTAGAACAGAAGAGGATAGTTGTCTTTTACATTTGATAAAATGATCTATCTCAGGCCAGTTTTCTGTAACAGCAGGTAAGAGTGGAGTTCTCACTCTCTCTCGTCAAGCATCGACTGTAACCATGGCAGCTATCTTTCAGTGACTGCTCCTCGGTGTTCTGACTTCTCAGTGGAAGGAAAGGGGTGCTCTGCATTTGTTTCACAAATTGAAAATCATACTTTCTTTACTACTTTGTTGGCTAACAAAATCATAAGATGTAACAACTGTTTGGCTGTAGTGCCCGTGGCAGCTCTTTGAAAGATATATCCATGTAATCCCACTCTGGTTTCTTCTTGTGGTCCAGTAAATGTTTTCACTCCAACTCTTTATCATAGTTCCTTTGGAGAGTTGTTTTGAGCCTGCTTTCTTTGTTCTTACTGCATTCCAGGTGCCAATTTGCACTCTCTAAACACACACAAAGCGTGTCTTGCTTAAGGCACTGAAGAGTGCATTAGAACAGAGGGATCTGGGAAGGTACCACAGCATAAAAGCCAGGATCAACAGGCTTTGGGGCAGCTTTTCCACCAGGCCATCAGATTGAGTAATTCATGCTGATACAATTATATTTCTATGCTATATTGACTGTCCTGTTGTATATACGATATATTACTCATGTATGTGAAGGATGTAAGAACTAGCGTCAATTCATTTCAATACATTTCTATAATTCCTTATAAGTGGCATTACAGGTAGATTGGATAGCAGAGAGAGATCTTGGCGTATGAGCCTTCATAAATCAAAGTATTGAGTACAGGTGTTAGGATGTTATGTTGAAGCTTTATAAGGTGTTGGTGAGGCCTAATTTGTAGTATTGTATGTAGGTTTCGTCACGTAACTACAGGACGGATGTAAGAAAGATTGAAAGGGTACAGAGAACATTTGTAAGGATGTTGCCAGGTTTGGAGGATCTCAGTTCTAAAGAAAGATTGCGTAGGTTAGGACTTTATTCCTTGGGAATGTAGAAGACTAAAGGGAGATTTGCTAGAGGTATTAAAAAAACAGTTGAGGGGTATAGTTATGGTACATGCAAGCACACTTTCCACTGAGTTCGGGTGGGTCTGCAACTAGAAGTTATGGGTTAAGGGTGAAAGGTGAAATGTTTAAAGGGAATATGAGGGGAAATTTCACTTGGTGATGACAGTATGGAACAATCTGCTTGTAGAAGTGGTGGATACAGGCTTGATTTCAACGTTGAAAAGAAGCTTGGATGAGATGGATATAGAGGTTTATGATCTGGGTGCATGTTGATGGGACCGGGCAGAATAATGGTTTAGCATGGACTAAATGGGCCAAAGGGCCTGTTTCTGTGCTGTAGTGTTCTATGACTCTACAAGCTGCAGGAACTCAGCAGGTCAGACAGTATTAGGAGAAATGGACAGTTAATGTTACAAGAAAAAACACATTTTAAGTGCTTAAGATTTCCAGAATCTGCAGTCTTTCTTGTATCAAAACTAACAAGTATCCTGATGTTTTTTGGACAGTCAACTTGTCTCTTTTTCTGGTTGGAATTTTCTTTTTTTTCCCCCTTGATTTATTCAGCTAAAACTTCATAATCTTGTGCAGGGTTAAATTTCTTCCACTTGATCTTTTGTCTAATTACCTTTTCTGACCCAAAAGCAGGTCAGTAGCAGTCTGGGGAGAAATTCACTCAGTGGCCATACTATTAGGTACATTTGTGTACCTTGTTAATGCAAAATATCTGCTCAGCCAGTCATGTGGCAGCATTTCAATGCATAAAAGCATGCAGACATGGTCAGTAGGTTCTGTTGTTCAGACCAAATAGAATACAGAAAAAATTTGATCCAAGTCACTTTGTTAGTGCCAGATGGGGTGGTTTAAGTATCTCAGCTGCTGATTTTCATGCACAACACTAGATTTTACAGAAAATGGTGTGAAACACAAAGAACTACCAGTGAGTAGCAGTTTTGTTGGTGAGCATGTCTTGTTAATGAGATGGGTCAGAGAAGAACGGCCAGAGTGGTTCGAGCTGACAGGAAGGCAACAGTAACTCAAATAGCCACACATCATGTCAGCAATATGCAGAAAAATGTCTCTGAACGCACAGACCTTGACGTGGATAGGGGACAGTAGTGGAAGACCACACTACTTGTTCCTAATAAATGGCCACTGAGTGTGAGGTGTATGGCCCCTCCCCTCAGACCCCACTGTCAATTTATAGTCCCTGGAGACTGGAACACAACTTGAATCTCTCCCTTTTCCAAAAAGAGATGTAGTCTTTTCTTGCTTGTGGATGTGTGTTTGGAAGTTTTCAGAATGAAAATGTTTATGTTCCTTCTGCAAACTCTGGTTGCTGATATGACATGTACTGTGGAATGCACAGGCAATAATGATTACTGACAAAGCTGAAAATGTTGAGAATGCAACCGGATGGAGTGGGTTCTCATTCATCTTTACACCCTATGCAGCTAATACAAAGTAATATTGTTATAGCTCTGTATGAATTGAAAAATTTCTTTCTGAATTCTGTCAGTAATTTTGTTTTGTGTAATAATTCAAATGAGTGCCTGAGGGTGATCCTTTAAAAAGCCAATACAGGTTACCAAAACATTCATGGGAATTCTCACCATATCCATTACATTACACTATCAGCTGAAAGAGGCATCTGATCCACATGCAAACAGCAGTATTAATAGCATTCCTTTGCCCTCAACAACCCAGAATGTGGTTCCTTCTGAACCCCCACAATTAAATTTATCAAATTAGTGGCAGCTTGCACAAGTTTAATGCTGCATCATTTGCAGTAAAACCATAAGACATAGGAGCAGAATTAGGCCATGTGGCCCATTGAGTGGGCTTCTGTATTCCATCATGGCTGACTTATTATCGTTCTCAAATCCATTTTCTTCAACTCACCCACTATAGGAAACACGCCCATTGTACCTAGGCCTTTCAATACTAAACTCAAGTACAAGCCCATAACTGTCAAACATTACTCGTACATGAACCGCTTGATTCCTGGAATAACTCATGAAACTCCTTTAGACCCTGTCCAATACCAGCACACCTTTTCTGAGATGAGGGGCCCAAAATTGCTGTCAGTAGTGCGGTCTGACCTATGCCTCAGCATTACATCCTTGCTATTCTGCTCCTACAGTACCTATAAAAAGTTTTCACTCCCCCTTAAAAGTTTTCATGTTTTATTGTTTTACAACATTGAATCACAGTGGATTAAATTTGGCTTTTTTGACACTGATTAACTGAAAAAGACTACTTCATGTCAAAGTAAAAACAGATCTCCACAAAGTGATCTAAATTAATTACAAATAAAAAATACAAAATAATTGAGTGCATAAGTATTCACCCCCTTCTGTTGATGCACCTTTTGGCACCTTGAGTCAGTGTGGATAGATCTCTATCAGCTTTGCACATCTGGACACTGCAATTTTTCCTTATTCTTTACAAAGCTGCTCAAGCTCTGTCAAATTGCATGGGGATCATGAGTGAGCAGCCCTTTTCAAGTCTAGCCACAAATTTTCAATGGGATTGAGGCCTGGACTCTGACTTTGCCACCAAGACATTAGTGTTGTCGTTTATAAACCAATTCTGTGCAGCTTTAGCTCGATGCTTGAGGTCTTCTCCCAAGTCACAGTTGTCTTGCACACTTGAATCAGGTTTTCCTCCAGGATTTTCCTCTATTTTGCTGCATTCATTATACCCTCTACATTCGCAAAACTTCCAGGGCCTGCTGCAGTGAAACATCCCCACAGCATGACGCAGCTGCCACCATGCTTCATGTTAGGGATGGTGTGTTTTTAATGATGTGTGGTATTTGGCTTGCACCAAACATAGCATTTAGTCTGATGACCAAAAAGCTTAGTTTTGGTTTCATTGGACCATAGAACCTTCTGCCAGCTGACTTCAGAGTCTCCCATATCCCTTCTGGCAAACTCTAGCTGAGACTTCCTGAGTTTTTTTTTTCAACAGTGGCTTTCTCTTTGCTGTTCTCCCATGAAGCTGTGACTGGTGAAGCACCCGGGCAACAGTTGTATGTGCCGTCTCTTCAGCCACTGAAGCTTGTACCTCCTCCAGGGGTTGTCATAGGTCTTTTGGTGGCCTTCCTCACAAGTCCCTTTCTTGCATGGTCACTCAGTTCTTGAGGACAGACTGCTGTAGGCAGATTACAGCTGTGCCATATTCTTTCCATTTCTTGATTGATGTGTCTATACTCCAAGGGACATACAGTGACTTGGAAATTTTCTTGTATCCATCTCCTGTACCATTTCAGTAACCTTTTCTTGGAGTGTTCTCTTGTCTTCATGGTGTAGCTTTTGCCAGGATACTGACTCACCAGTAGTCAGACCTTTCAGGTGCAGGTGTATTTTTACTACAATCAATTGAGACACCTTGACTACACACAGGTCTCCAAAAACAGATCTCCATTTAACTATTTATCTGACTTCTAAAACCAACCGACTGCAACAATGATGATTTAGTGTGTCATATTAAGGGGAGGTGGTGAATACTTGTGTAATCAATTATTTTTTTTTGTATCTCTAATTGATTGAGATCACTTTGTAGAGATCTGTTTTCACTTTGACACTAGTCTTTTCCTGTTGATCAATGTCAGAATAGCCAAATTAAATCCACTGTTGTAAGACAATAAAACATGAAGACTTTTGGGGAGGGGTGGGATGAATACCTCTTATAGGCACTGTATGTAGTCTTTTGAGCAGCCAGATGGAACAATGTACAAGTGACTAATTGTGATAAAATAGAAAGCAGAATGTTGGAGTGGGTTAAATAAACTACAGGCATTGGCAGCTTGATTAGTTCATTTTGAGAGATGTGTTCAGATTTTTAGTGCATTTCCAATTGTTTTAATATTGCAGTGTTTTGCTTTAAATACACATTTGAGAGTGACTGATTTTGACACTTCAAGTTTATTGTCATTCGGCCATACACTCCTATACAACTAAACAAACGTCATTCCTCTAGGGTCAAGGTGCAAAGCATAGTATGTGTCACACAAAGCATGTTTGTTATAATCCACCAAAATAATAGCACAAGTCCCTGAGTGGCATGGCCTGAAGATATGCAGGTTGATATAAAGGGCAAGGTATATATTTATGTTACTGGCACTATTATAATAAAACAAATTGTCATATAAATGTAGCCCCCTGGCACGCCTTAGGCTCAATCAGCTTGCTTCCGTTTAGGGGGAGCAGCCTTCAACCCCGCCAAACTGGGTAACCAGCTTCTGTAGACGCTGTGTGATGTCCCCACCCCGCCAATTAACAGACAGTACACCATATGTGATTAAATGATTACACTTTATAGATATTACTAGAACTAAGTGATTAATAACGATACAGTGTATACGAAAGAAAAGAAAATAAAGAAAAGGCGCCAAAACTTAGCAAAGTCCAAACAACTTCGTGCACAACTGTTGGAGTTCAATTAACGAGGTCTTCTGGCCACCATTCGATCCCCTCAGACCTCCTCGACTCATAGCTCAGGACTGCCCGAAGTGATCAACCAAGCACCCCCAGCACACCTGTCTTCGTCTTCTCTCCTTGCCGAAAATCCTGGCCTTGGACCCCCCACTCGGGGTCTGTTCCATTGCCCAGTTTACAGCATCTCGTCCTCTCTCTCTCACCCCCTCGTGCCGACTCCCCAATTCCCTGCCAACAATAGTTTACAGACCCAGAAGAGAGAATAACATTAATCCCAATTGGTTAACAAACGAATACAGTTCTCATTATCAGTGAATTTTAACCCAAACAAACTGATGGAGAAAGCACTTATAACAAAGAAGCATTCCTACTTTTAACAAAACAAAGAAGCCATTTTGATTAGCATACGCAGTAACAAAGAAAAAGAAGAAACCTCAATACAAAAAAGAAACCCCTCCCCTCCTTACATATATATGTGAAATAGCAACAATAAAAGATGAAACAACAACACACACAAAATGCTGGTGGAACACAGCAGGCCAGGCAGCATCTATAGGGAGAAGCGCTGTCGATGTTTCGGGCCGATACCCTTCGTCAGGACTAACTGAAAGGAAAGGTAGTAAGAGATTTGAAAGTAGTGGAGGGAGGGGGGAATGTGAAATGATAGGAAAAGACTGGAGGGGGTGGGATGAAGCTAAGAGCTGGAAAGGTGATTGACGAAAGTGACACAGAGCTGGAGAAGGGAAAGGATCATGGGATGGGAGGCCTCAGGAGAAAGAAAGCGGGGGGGGGGGGGGGAGCACCAGAGGGAGATGGAGAACAGGCAAACAACTAAATATGTCAGGGATGGGGTAAGAAGGGGAGGAGGGGCATTAACGGAAGTTTGAGAAGTCAATGTTCATGCCATCAGGTTGGAGGCTACCCAGCCGGTATATAAGGTGTTGTTCCTCCAACCTGAGTTTGGATTCATTTTAACAATAGAGGAGGCCATGGATAGACATATCAGAATGGGAATGGGATGTGGAATTAAAATATGTGGCCACTTGGAGATTCTGCTTTTTCTGGCGGACCGAGCGTAGGTGTTCAGCGAAACGATCTCCCCGTCTGCGTTGGGTCTCACCAATATATAAAAGGCCACACCGGGAGCACTGGAAACAGTATACCACACCAGCCGACTCACAGGTGAAGTGTCACCTCACCTGGAAGGACTGTCTGGGGTCCTGAATGGTGGTGAGGGAGGAAGTGTAAGGGCAGGTGTAGCACTTGTTCCGTTTACAAGGATAAGTGCCAGGAGGGAGATCGGTGGGAAGGGATGGGGGGGAGGGATGAGTGGACAAGGGAGTCGCGTAGGGAGCGATCCCTGCGAAAAGCAGAAAGTTGGGGGGAGGGAAAAATGTGTTTGGTAGTGGGATCCCGTTGGAGGTGGCAGAAGTTACAGAGGATTATATGTTGGACCTGGAGGCTGGTGGGATGGTAGATAAGGACAAGGGGAACCCTATCCCGAGTGGGGTGGCAGGTGGATGGGGTGAGGGCAGATGTGCGGGAAATGGGAGAGATGCATTTGAGAGCAGAGTTGATGGTGGACAAAGGGAAGCCCCTTTGTTTAAAAAAGGAGGACATCTCCTTCGGACGAAGGGAAGCCCAAGATGAAAAGCGACCAGTGCAGGATGAGAATGTCTGTGAGTTGTGCGTGGGTGGGGGAGCCAGCAAGGCATTCAGATGGGGGGTACATGTGTGCTGGGTGGCAGCAGGGTGTTAAGAAATCTAACAGCCTGGGGGAAGAAGCTGTTACCCCGCCTGACAGTTCTGGTTCTGCTGCGGTATCTTCTACCCAACACCGGGAGGTCAAAGAGATTGTTTGAAGTATGGGAGAGGTCTTTGACAATGCTGGAGCCACTGCATGTGCAGTGCTGCTGATTCAAGTCCTGAATGCGGAAATCTTTTCAGCAACTTATTTTCACCCAACAGTGTTTTGGATCCCTACTGCCAGTCAGTTTTTGGTATCGTTAGTCAGACACTGTTTCCTCGAGACCATGTCATGTATGCACTTATCTCATGTATAACAAAGAACTTTAAGCTGCCAGTCCAATAATGGTCCTTCTCTTTGTAGAATCGACAGAATTTATCAGAAAAGGAAGAAGAGGAGGAAGAGAAGATGCCAGCGTATGATGAAGAAACACAGGTTCTAATCGATGGTATGTTCCTTTTCATTGAAGCTAACTTTGAATTGATGTATTTTTTCTGTAGAGTTCCACTTCCACTTGGTTTCTTAGGTCTTTAACCATTCATGTCCCTTCATTGAAGTGTAGGAAAACCTCTCCATTTCAGCTATTCAATTGTCAGCGTTCAGACTTCACCCTTTCACATGAGGTCCTCATTAAAAACAGATTTTCTGTTTCTTTCTGCATCCTTGGGTGAATATGATATTGAATTAATTAAAGTGGACTATCTACCAGCAAACACAAGGAAATCCGCAGATGCTGGAAATTCAAACAATACACACAAAATGCTGGGAGAACACAGCAGGCCAGGCAGCATCTAGAGGGAGAAGTGCTGTTGACGTTTCGGGCCAAGACCCTTCGTCAGGACTAACCGAAAGGAAAGATAGTAAGAGATTTGAAAGTAGTGGGGGGAGGGGGAAATAAGAAATGATAGGAGAAGACCGGAGGGGGTGGGATGAAGCTAAGAGCTGGAAAAGTGAATGGCGAAAGTGATAGAGCTGGAGAAGGGAAAGGATCATGGGACGGGAGGCCTCAGGAGAAAGAAAGGCGGGGGGGAGCACCAGAAGGAGATGGAGAATAGGCAAACAACCAAATATGTCAGGGATGGGGGAGGAGGGGCATTAATGGAAGTTAGAGAAGTCAATGTTCATGCCACCAGGTTGGAGGCTACCTAGCCGGTATATAAGGTGTTGTTCCTCCAACCTGAGTTTGGATTCATTTTGACAATAGAGGAGGCCATGGATAGACATATCAGAATGGGAATGGGACGTGGAATTAAAATGTGTGGCCACTGGGAGATCCTGCTTTTTCTGGCAGACCGAGCGTAGGTGTTCAGCGAAACAGTCTCCCAGTCTGCGTCGGGTCTCACCAATATATAAAAGGCCACACCGGGAGCACTGGACGCAGTATACCACACCAGCTGACTCACGGGTGAAGTGTCGCCTCACCTGGAAGGACTGTCTGGGGCTCTGTATGGTGGTGAGGGAGGAAGTGTAAGGGCAGGTGTAGCACTTGTTCCGTTTACAAGGATAAGTGCCAGGAGGGAGATCGGTGGGAAGGGATGGGGGGGACGAGTGGACAAGGGAGTCGCATAGAGAGCGATCCCAGCGAAAAGCAGAAAGGGGGGGGAAGGGAAAAATGTGTTTGGTAGTGGGATCCCGTTGGAGGTGGCGGAAGTTACGGAGAATTATATGTTGGACCTGGAAGCTGGTGGGGTGGTAGGTAAGGACAAGGGGAACCCTATCTAGAGTGGGGTGGCGAGTGGATGGGGTGAGGGCAGATGTGCGGGAAATGAGAGAGATGCATTTGAGAGCAGAGTTGATGGTGGACAAAGGGAAGCCCCTTTGTTTAAAAAAGGAAGACATCTCCTTCGTCTTGGAATGAAAAGCCTCATCCTGAGAGCAGATGTGGCGGAGACAGAGGAATTGTGAGAAGGGGATAGCCTTTTTGCAGGAGACAGGGTGGGAAGAGGAATAGTCCAGGTAGCTGTGAGAGTCTGTAGGCTTATAGTAGATATCATAGATAGGCCCGTCTCCAGAGATGGAGACAGAAAGATCAAGAAAGGGGAGGGAGGTGTCGGAAATGGACCAGGTAAATTTGAGGGCAGGGTGAAAGTTGGAGGCAAAGTTAATGAAGTCGACGAACTCAGCACGCGTGCAAGAGGCAGTGCCAATGCAGTCATCGATGTAGCGAAGGAAAAGAGGGAGATGGATACCGGTATAGCCTGGAACATGGACTGTTCCACAAAGCCAACAAAAAGGCAGGCATAACTGGGACCCATACAGGTGCCCATGGCTACACCCTTGGTTTGGAGGAAGTGGGAGGAGCCAAAGGAGAAATTATTGAGAGTAAGAACTAATTCTGCTAGACGGAGGAGAGTGGTGGTAGAGGGGAATTGGTTAGGTCTGGAATCCAAAAAAAACCGAAGAGCTTCGAGACCATCTACTGAGATGGAGGTATATAGGGACTGGACGTCCATGGTGAAAATAAGACGGTGGGGGCCAGGGAACTTAAAATCATTGAAAAAATTCAAAGCATGAGAAGTGTCACGAAGATAGGGGGGATAAGACAGTGTCAAGGTATGCAGAAATGAGTTCAGTGAGGCAGGAGCAAGCTGAGACAATAGGTCTACCTGGACAGGCAGGTTTGTAGATCTTGGGTAGGAGGTAGAAACGGGAAGTGCGAGGTGTGGGAACTATGAGGTTGGTGGCAGTGGATGGGATATCCCCAGAGCTAATAAGGTTGGTGATGGTATAAGAGACAATGGCCTGGTGCTCCTTAGTGGGGTCATGATCAAGGGGTAAGTAAGAGGAGGTATCAGAGAGTTGTCGCTGTGCCTCGGCCAGGTAGAGGTCAGTACGCCAGACAACAGCAGCTCCCCCCTTATCAGCAGGTTTTATAGTGAGGTTGGGATTGGTGCGGAGGGAGCGGAGAGCAGAGTGTTCGGAAGGAGTGAGGTTGGAATTGGAACAGGGTGCAGTGAAGTCAAGACTGTTGATGTCCCGTCGGCAATTAGCAATAAAGAGATCCAGAGCAGGTAGAAGACCAGAGCAGGGTGTCCATGAAGAGGAGGAGGGTTGAAGACAGGAGAAGGGGTCATCAGTGGGTGTAGGAGAGTCCTTGTCAAAGAAGTAAGCTTGGAGATGGAGCTGGCAGAAGAAGAGTTCAGTGTCATGGCGTACGCGGAACTCAGAGGTGTGGGTGAACGGGGACAAAGGTGAGGCCCTTAATGAGGACAGAGCACTCTGCCTCAGAGATTTGAAGGTCGGACCAGCATAGGCTGAGATCTGGACCATAGTTGTCTTAGGTCTTCGCTATAATTATATAATTCCTTTGTGACCCTTCACGTTATTCTCTTATATCTTTCTGATTTGTAGTCTGTTTTAATTATCCATCATTTTCTCCCCATATCTTCCATTGTCTATGTTGGGGTGCCACAGTAGTGTAGTGGTTAGTGCATTGCTTTATGGTGCCAGTGATTGTGGGTCAATTCCCACCGCTGTCTGTAAGAAACTTGTACATTATTCCCTTATTTGGCCTCCCAAAACTCCTGCTGGGGAAGTTCCGTCAGGAGTATCAGACGTCTAGTGGATAATTTTTCAAATGTGGTCATGGTAGTCTGGTTGTTGAGTCACTGGAGGCATCACAGCTGAGTCCTTGCTGAACCCAGCCAGAATCCTAGCACGAGAAAGCAAAGGACCTTGTCTGACTTGTAGTCTTGTGTTCCTAACCATACTGGCACCCTCGGTTGTGGCACTGTGAATGCCAAGGTCAGTTCACCAAGCAGAGGTATCAGGTAATGCTTACATTCATCCTGCCTTTGAGACAGGTTTTTGACTGGAAAGTAAACAACTTGGCTTACACAAGATATGAAAACAGCTATTTTTTTAAAGTTCCCCTTTGGGTAGGAACAGTCACAACAGCGATTAGACAAGAACTGACAATTCAGCAAATATTAAGTGTCATTTGCCATTGGGGCTTGTCCCTGCAATTACTGAAACAAAACATGAGGTCAGGATCGCCTTTGGGGGCTGCACGCCTTCTGCATATTTTAGTTGTACCTGTAATAAATAGACATACTTTGAAGGAGTGAGCAGGTGCCTCATTACCTTATTTACAACCATCCTGCTCTTTATAATTTACAGGTGTGTCGCTGTTTTATTCATATGGGTGTCTGATGCTTGTTTATATGATACAAGTGCAAAATGAAACCAGGGTTTTTGCAGGTTGAGGCACGTTTGTTCAGGTATTCTAGGTTCAGGTTTCATTCTGACTAAACTGCACTTAAAGCAAGGTAGATTTAGATTAATGGGGCACCCATTGTCTCCGGGTTAGTTCTGTCTCATTCCCTGACACATGCAGAATTTGGCATGCAGACAGAGATGATTGCGTCTCTATTGTTCGTTGATTCTCTATGCGAGAAGCAGAGCCAAGTGGTATTTGCATTGGAGATGCATTATTTACAAAGCCAATATGCCCAAGTGAAATTGGAGCTCAAGTTAAATGAGTCAAAATAGAACATGATTGCTGGAAGTCCAAAATAAGCACGTAGCCAGAAATACACAGGAGAGTACTGAAGTCAATCAGATTACCTCTTTTCTCTTGCAGATATTGATTAACACTGAACATATCCTGTTTTTGGTTTAAGCACCATTTATGACAGCTACGTGCTATCTAATATTCCTTTCTTGACTACACCATAACTAGGTATAACATTCAGCTGATGTAATTCCCATTGAACGAGACAGAATCGAAGGTGTGAGAATGCAAACATCTCTTTCTGTGCTGTACTGCATTTTTGATTCCAAATCAAGTGTATGAACTGTATGCTCAAAGTGCATTTTCTAATCATTTACATGAATGGATTTATTCCATGGTCTACTGTCCTTTCCTCTTAGATTCTATCTTCAGGCCTTTGTCACATCCATATATCACCTCCCAGCTTCTTGCATCATTCCCACTCTCCCTCTTCTCCCATCTACCTTTCACTCCCCTTCTCACCTGGATTTTGAGACATAGGTGCATAATTCGACCATTTGGCCTATTGAGGCTGATTTATTATCTTTCTCAATCCCATGCTCATGCCTTCTCCCCATAACCTTTGGCTCCCATACTCATCAAGAACCTACCAACGTCTGCTTTAAATACACCCAATGACTTGGCCTCCACAGCCATCTGACAACTATTCCACAGATTCACCAGTCTTTGGCTGAAACTTTCCTCCTCATCTCCATTCTAAGGGGACATCTTTGAATTCTGAGGCTGAGAGATCCTTGACTCTCCCATAATTGGATACATGCCCTCCATGTCCAATCTATCTAGACATTGCAATATTTGATAGGTTCCAATGCGATTCCATCCTAATTTTTCTAAACTCCAGTGAGTACAGGCTCGTAACCATCAAATGCTCCTCATATGTTAACTCTTTCATTCCCAGAATCATTTTCATGAACCTCCTCTGAACCCTCTCTGATGCCATCACGTCCTTTCTTAGATAAGGGGCCCAAAACTGTTCCCAGTATTCAAAGTGCAGTCTGACCAATGCCTTATGAAGCATCAGCATCTCATCCTTGCTTTTATATTCTAGTGCTCTTGAAATGAATGCTAACATTGCTTTTGATTTCCTTACCACTGACTCAACCTGCAAGTTAACCATTAGGGAATCTTACATGAGGACTCCCATTCCCCTGCACCTCTGAGTTCTGAATTTTTTTCCCAGATCTAGAAAATAGTGTTTGCCTTTATTCCTTTTGCTGAAGTAGATGACCATATACTCTCCTATAGTATATTCATCTGCTATTTATTTGCCCATTCTCCCAATCTAAGTCCTTCTGCAGACCTCAACAGGACCTGTTCCTCCACCATTCTTCAAATTGTCTGACAAAGTTTGTGGTCCACTCTCCTATCAAATTCCATCTTCTACAGCCCTTTGTCACCTCCGAGCTTCTTGTATCATTTTCACTTTCTCCTTTCCCCCACCTGCTTGTCATCCCCCTCACCTGGATCCATCTATCACCTTCCACCTCACCTTTTTATACTGGCTATCTTCCCTCTTTCTTTCCCGTCCTGATGAAAGTCTCAATTTGAAGTGTTGACTGTCCGTTTCCCTCTGCTGCCTGACCTGCTAAGTTCCTCCAGTTTTTTAATATGTTGTTCTGAATTCCCATAGTCTAGTACATCTTCAATCTGTAGTGCAGTTTGGTATTGATTAATTAACTCTAACTATGATCTGTAGTTGATCAACCTTACCAGTTTGGTGTCAGGTGTTTTGGTCATTGTTTGAACCAAGGCTTATGATTAATCATGATAATGATCTTTGGGCAGCTACTTGCTGAGATGAATAGTGTTTTATAAAAATATTTAATAAGTGCACGAAAATTATATATTTATAAAAATTAGGTACATTAATAACATTTAAAAGTTATTTGGACATGTACATGACAGGAAAGGTTTAGAGCGATATGAGCCAAGCGCATGGATAGGAACTGGCATGGACCAGTTGGGCATACATTCTGTGTTTTAGGTCCAGCGATGTGGGCGGGTGACAAAGGATATTTGGAGTCTAGAGCTCTGCCCCCCTCTCATAGGGTAGCAATGTGGACATGGGACAAAGGACATCTAGTGTCCAGGCCGTAAAGCCAGTGTACCCCCCTGGGTCGCCTCAGGCTCGCTCAGCTCGTTCTCGTCTAGGGGGAGCAGCTTTCAGCCCCGCCAAACTGGGTAATCAGCTGGTGTGGATGCTGTGTGATGTCCCCGCCTCACCCAAAACCAGACAGTACACCATATGCGATTAAATGAGTACAATTTATAAAGGTTACTATAACTAAGTGATTAATAACGATACAGTATATATGAAGAGAAAATTAAAGAAAAGGCGCCAAACTTATCAAAGTCCAAACCACTTCGTGCACAGCCGTTGGAGCTCAATTTCTGAAGTCTTCTGGCCACCATTCGATCCCCTCCGAACTCCTCGACTCGCAGCTCAGGACCCTCCGAACTCCTCGGACTCTCCAAACAGCTCAGGACCCTCCGAGTGGTCAACCAAGCACATCTAGCTTCATCCCCCCCCCCCCCCCCCCCGGAGAATCTCCCGGCCTCGGACCCCCCTTTGGGGTCCGATCCTCGCCCAGCTTAGAGCATTGCGTCCTCTCTCACGACCCCCTCGCGCCGATCTGCCTAAAAGCCCGTCAACAAAAGCTTACAGACTCAGAAGAAAGAACATTAATCCCCATTTGGTTTACAAAGGAATACCATTCTCGTTATCAGTAAATTAGCATTCCTGCTAGTTAACAAAAAGAAGAAACCCTCTAGTGTCCAGGCCGTAAAGCCAGTAATGTGGATGGGTTATGAAGAACATGTAAGGAAGGTGTGCTGTCTCAGGTCAGTGGGTTTCGGATTGGATATCCATGTTAGCAAGAGGTACAAGGACTAATCAATCGGTGAGAATGGAATTTGAGCCTGGAGTTCAGAATTCTGTCATCAGCTAGTCTTGGGGCTGATACTGAAGATCGAAGCCCGGAAGTTGATCAGAAGTTGAAGCTTGAAGGCCTAAGAGTGGAGGCCCAGAGACCAGTCCTGGAGTTCCGTGATTCCATTTAATATCAGAGAAAGTATAGAATATACAACCTGAAATTCTCACTCTCTGCCGACATCCTCGAAACAGAAAATAAACCCAAAGAATGAAGGACAGTTTTAAGAAAACTCCCCTCCCATGCACAAGCAGTATCAACCCTCCCTTCACTTACTCTGATATAAAGCCATCAGCATTCCCACCATCCACCATGCAAGCAACACCAAAACCCTCAAAGAGAGAACATGGTCTATGGTACATCAAAAACTAACTGTTCACTTCCTCAACATTTTGACATCCCACAGGTTACCTCTCTTGCTAAGAAGGGAGAGACAGGTATTGCTCTCTCCACAGTGAGAAAGGAGACGAACAGCCACTGTTTCGATGGTTGCAGTCAGTCTGTAACGTTGCTTTTTATTTCAAGCTCCCCTACTTGAGAATTGGCAGCAAACTCACTCATCATTGAGAAAAGGAGTGATCGATCACTTGAGTACAGAGGCCTTTTACAGCCACTCTTGCTGTCTTCAATATTCCGTTCCTGCTACGCTTCAGTTTACATTGCTGGCAAGAATTTGTGTCCACAGGGCCATGCAAGGCTGCACTCTAAAGCAACCTGAATTCAGACCAAACCTGGACATAAGGAAAATGTGGCCAATCAGTGAGCTCCAAGAATGGGAACATGCCTCCTTGTAGAACTGCAGTTTGAGTGCCGTCGTAGATCAAAGACCCAACAGGGTTCCAGTTACCCTGAAAAGGAAAATAGAGACATTAGAAGAGGGAGAACCCTCCTGAAGGGACCTGATGAAGGGTCTCAGCCCAAAATGTTGACTGTTTACTCTTTTCCATAGATGCTACCTGGCCTGCTGTGTTCCTCCAGTATTTTGTGTGTGTTGCTTGGATTTCCAGCATCTGTTGTTTGTGAAGAGGAAGAATTTAACTGTTTTGCTGATGGGCTGGGAGAAATCGCCTACCAGTGCCGGCATGTTGGAGGACAGTCTGTGTGGGTGGGAGGGAGGAAAGGGGCTTGTTTTCTGTTTTGTTCTGAAGAACATTGTGGACATTTTTATGTTGGGGCTGGAATGTGTGGCAACACTTGCAGGCTGCCCTCGGCACATCCTTGGATGTGTTGGTTGTATAAATATGAATATGCAGTAACCTTAACTGACAAGGAATACTGTACTACAGATGTGATCCCTTAATTGATGTAAATTTCTAGTCACATTTTGTCATGAACATTCGTCCAGTATCATTGCTTCCAACCTGAGGATAGAGACTGATACAAAAGCTACAGCAAACTGTCAGGTCAGCAGATGCAGTTATTGGCTGCAGTCTGCCATCACTGCAGTACTTTCATGTGTCTAGGACAAAGATGGCAGGAAAAATCATTGTGGACCCTACCCATCCTGCAAAGTACCTTTTTCAAAAACTCCCTTCTGGAAAGTGGTCTACCAAAAAATGGTATAATGCTAAACACAAATTTCTGCAGATGCTGAAAATCCAGAATAGCAAACATAAGTTACTGGAGAAACTTATCTAAGGTCTGGCTATCCTAAAGGAGGGTCTCTGCCTGACATGTCAGTTGTTTATTCCTCTCCATAGATGCTACTGGTGTTAATTTATGCATATTTTATTCCATATCTTATTTTATGTGCTTTTTTTTATATAATTGTATTTTTTTTGTTGCCTGTCACACCCTGGCCAACACACCACAGCAAATTGCAAACACATGGAAATATATATGGTGAATAAAGTTTATCATTGAAATGCTTTTGGCTTTCCTTTAATTTGGGCTCTCTGCTGAGTAAGTTCTTGTTCTGATAGTTGAGGACGAGGAGAGGCCACTACAGACTTAACTGCACTATTTCTGCAGAGCTGCTGCCGCAGCAGAAATCTGCTGCCATTGCTAGTTTTCTCCCCGCTTCCTTGCTGTATCCTTTTTATCTTTCGTTTTTAAACAGATCAAAGGACAGGTCAGAGCTGAGCCAGCAACTTTCTGCCAGTGCTTATCCTTCCGCCAGGGGTGTTTTCAGGCTTCTGTCTATGAAAGTGTCTTGGATTGGTGAAGCTGCCCACCGGATGTCAAGTCATTAGACAAAGCAAAGAGAATTTTTTTTTGCTTTAAAGTTCAAGGCATGAAACAACAAAATAAGAAAAAATGCTTGTCTGAAACTTTCTGATCCCAGTGCACAGAACAGTGTCTGAATTTTTCTTTCTGCTTTAGTTATTTGCTCTGTAAATGCATTTGGATTTTATTACATCCAGTAATATAAAATTATTCAGCTGCCATTTTCAACTATTTTATTTGAACAATGGAGAAATAGAATCAGTTGAAGTGTAAGGCATTTCTGTACTCATAGGTTGCTTTTGGGAAATACTGGACATTTTGCTGAACCTGGTTATTCTAAAAAAAACACCAACTTGGAAATATTGCCAGGCATCATGAAAGCTTAGAGTCGTTGAACAATACAACACGGTTACAGGCCTTGCAGTCCAATGATTCCATGCCAACCAGTTGTTCAAACTTGCTGCGTCTCACCCACATCTTTCCAAGTACCTATCCAACCACTTCTTGAAGTAGTACAAATGGACCACTTTCTGGTAGCTTGTTCCATGTGCTCACCAACCTTGGCATGAAACTCTAGATCTGTGCCCCCTTATGGGGAAGAAAATCTAGTGTTCCTCAACAGTAAGAAGATGGGATAGAAAAGATTAGTTAGTTAGTAAGCTGCAGACATGCTAAATTGACACTGGAAGCGCTGTGACACCTGTCGGCTGCCCCCAGAACAATCCTCACTGATTTGATTTGATGCAAACAACTCTTTTCACTGCATGCTTTGATGTATATGTGACAAATAAAGCTAATCTTATCTTCTTTTGATTGGCTCAACCATTCAGCTCTGAATGATCTTGTTTAGCTGAGGTTGGACTAACCCAAGGTTGCCTCTTACTTATTGTGCACATCTTAAATTAACTACATCTTAATTGCATCTTTATGAAAAAGGATACATCTGGTCATCAGCTTCCCTCAGCAACATTGGCAAATTAGTTTGGTGGGGTCCGGGTTAATTCTCTTAAGACCCTTGACAACTGTCAGTGCTGAGCCTGCCTCCTCCACAGATTTCCCCCTTGTGTGCCTGCACGCAATTTTATTGAAAGCGGAGCCACATATTGAGGATTATAATTGAACAGTCTAATTGTTAATCACAGGGGACTGCAGGATATTCAGTCATTCAGGTGTCAGAGTGAAATTGTCATAGCTTGTGACCTGTTTTTTTTGCCCCCTGAAATTCTGACCCTGTTGTTGATCCTGGGTAAGGCCATCAGTTTGGCATTTCACTCGTCAGCAGCCTGGCACGTAACTGCTCTGGGGCACAACATGTTTGATAAAACCTCTTTTAATTAAATCTGCTCCTGTTCTTCATCAGCACAACATTTTATTTAATTTTATAAATCATTTTGTAAACTTGTACTATTTTTAGATGGGGGCAAAATAGATTGCTGTGTACTACTTATAAAATGAAACTTTGCATAGTGAGCAGGTTTTAAAAAATTGATCATTATGAAATATAGAGAGGTTGTAATCCCAGGAGGGAAGGTGATGTTTGTGTAAGTGGTTATGTCAGTTTACATAAAGCTGATGTCACTCTCTCTGAGGATGGCAGGTGTGGGTTCCTGCTGGGAGGATAAGGCTCCATTTTCCAACTTAAACTGTCGGCTCTGTGCTCAAGGCTGCAGGCTCTGTGGCGCCATGGCCTGCCAGAGCTGAGCTTCTGTACGCTCTCGTAGGACCATTTGAGAGAGCTTCGATTTTTATTTTTTAACCTACTGTGTACTTCCTTTCTGGAGCATTTCCAGTTCTATCAATCTCTTTGAAGGTCTTCAATTCCCTGGAGCTTAGGAGAATGCAGGGAAACCTTTGAGATATACAGAATTATGAGGGGCATAGATAGGGTAAATACATGAAGGCTTTTCCCTCTGTTTGGGCAAGACTAGAACTAGAAGTCATTGGTTTAGGGTAAGCATGAAATATTTAATGGGAACATGAGGGGGAACTTGATGCTGCCCAACTCTCATAAATCAGTATTGAATATGGGAGTTGGGATTGGTGAGTTCAAATTTGGAATATTGTGTGCAATTGTGGTCACCCATCCACAAGATTGCAAGATCTTGTCGGCATTTGTGGACTTGAGTTATAGGGAAAGGCTGAGCATAGCCTTATTCCCTAGAGCATAGGAGAATGAGGGGCATCTTAGAGGGGTATACACAGTTATGAGAGCTGTAGATAGGATAAGTACATGTCAGCAATCATCGTTCAATTCTGCCATTGTAAGAAGCCTCTACGTTCTCCCTGTGACTCTGTGCATTTCTTCCAGGTGCTTCAGTTTCCTCCCACATTCCAAAGAGACTTGGCTTAGTAGGTTAATTGGTCACATGAGTGTAGATGGGCCAAAAGGGCCTTTTTACTGTGCTGTATCTCTTAACTAAACGAAATTATCGATGTCCTCAGATTCTAAGGAATGCTTAGCTGAGAACTCACTATTTTCCTTGTGCTATGCAGTATGCAAGTACATAAGCAACTGGAGAGCATTGTCATACCAATATTCTGTGTCAGCACATAGCACTTCATGTAACTGTGTTATAATTTATATAAAGTACTTTGAGGCATTTCAATGTGCCATCTGTCCTATTAATGTTATCATTACAATCATTCTTGTGAAGAAATTAAATGGTATTCATCAGTTCAAAGTTTGCTCTTTATATTTATTTGTTACTAAGGTGCTGACATTGCTGGCAATATCTGCAATTATTATTCATTCCAGCTTCCCTGTAGACAAAGAAGGGAGGTTAGAGTCAACTGCATTAGTGAGCATGGACCCACAAGAAACCCAGATTGGGTAGTCAGTCCATTTGCCTCTGAACTGAAACAGATGAATTTTTACAGGTGTAGTTTCATACTTTACTGCATCCTCTTTTAATTCTGGAAAGGAAGGAAGACTGCTTCTTCCCTCTTCCTTTCTGTTTCTGAAGGGCCTCGGCCGAAAACGTCAACTGTTTATTCCTCTGTGTAGATGCTGCCTGACCTGAGTTCCTCCAATATTTTGGGTGTGTTACTCTGAATTTCCAACATCTGTAGAATCCCTTTTGTTTATTATCCTTTTATTTAATTACTGAACTTCATTTCTCAAGATGCCTTATTGGGATTCAGGGTTCTGCTGGGGTAAGGAATCTAAACTCTAGCTGCTAGTTCCATTTTATTTATTTTCTTCAGAGTTGCAGGATGCTAACAGGCTCTTCTGGCTCAGAGAGCCCGTGCCATCCAATTACATCCATGTGTCCAATTAACCTACTAAACCGTACGTCTTTGAATATGGGAAGAAACCAGAGCACCCGGAGGAAACCCATGCAGTCAAGGGAAGAGCATACAAACTCCTTACACATAGTAGCAGGAATTGAATCCAAGTTGCTGGCACCATAATAGTGTCACACCAACCTCTACACTGCGGTGTCACTTTGTAACTCTTCGCTCTTCTCTTAACTGGTATCTCTTCTGTTACTTAATTATCCTGGTTGAGGTTGAATTGTCATGCTCAATGCTGGATCAAAAACTGCAGACATTGCATCTATATGTCATTTTCTTTCAGTTGCAGAAAAAGCCCGAAATGAATTCTCTGAAGCAGAGAAATCGTTGAAGGAGGTGGAGAGTTCAATTGGGTAATGTATCTCTCTTATCTGTTGATATTTAAGATAAAGTGACCAATGCTCCTTTTGTCTTGTGGTCTAAAAAGAAAGTCTTTTCCCCAGGGTAGGGCAGTCCAAAACCAGACTGACATGCATAGTAGGCACTTTATTAGTCGCCACCTATTCCACTTAAATCTCACATTCACTTTAAGGTTTGATGGGTTGTGCATTTCTCTTCTGCACATCACTGTGGTAATGCGTGGTTATGAGTTACTTTCGCCTGGTCATTCTCCTCTGACCCCTCTCATTAATAAGGCATTTTCACATCGTTCTCTGTAACCTCTAGAGACTGTTGTGTGAGAAAATCTAAGATCAGTTTCTAGATGCTGAAGCCATCCTGTCTGGCAGCAACAATCATTCCATGGTTAATGTCACTTAGATTACATTTCTTCCCCATTCTGATGTCTAGTCTGAACAACAAGTGAACCGATTGACCATGTCTGCATGTTTTCATGCTTTGAGTTACTGCTATGTGATTGATTAGATATTTGCATTAATGAGCGAATGCACAGGAGTACTTAATAAAGTGATCACTGAGTGTGCATGTAAGGGTGTGAGAGCAAAGATTTAAAAGGGACTTGAAGGACAGCTATCACACAGAGGGTGGTGGGTATATGAAATGAGCTAGTAGAAAAAGTAATAGAGGCAGGAATGATTCAAATTTTAAAAGATATTTGGACAGGCACATGCATCGGGAAGGTAACCCATGGACCACTCAGTTAATGGGAGGGGTCCATGACATGATAAAGACTGGGAGCCCCTGGTTTAGAAGGTGTGGCCCAAACACAGGCAAATGAGACTAGTTCAAGTAGGCATGCACTTTGTGTACTGACACTCCTGCACCCTGCGTCACTTAATGCAGAGAGTCATAGAAAAGTACAGCACAGACCCTTTAGTCCATGTAGTCCCATCAAGCTGCACTGGGACCACAAATCTCCATATCCCTACCATCCATGTACCTAATCGAACTTCTCTTAAATGTTGAAATCAAACTCGCATGTACCACTTGTGCTGGCAGCTTGTTGCACACTCGCAGCTTTCTGACTGAAGAAGTTTCCCCTCACGTTCCCCCTAAACTGATCATCTTTGACCCATGACCTCTAGTTGTAGTCCCATACAACCTCAGTGGAAAATGCCTGCTTACGTTTACTTTACCTATACCACTTCTAATTTTGTATACCTCTATCAAATCTTCCGTCAATCTTCTACATTCCAAGGCATAAAGACCATCACACCATAAGATGTAGGAGCAGAATTAGGCCTTTTGGCCCATCGTCTCAGCCCCACTCTCCTGTCTTCTCCCTGTATCCCTTTGTGTCCTGACCATTCAAGAATCTATCAACCTCTGCCTTAAATATACATAAAGACTTGGCCACCATAACTGCCTGTGACAATTCCACAAATTTACCACTGGCTAAGAAATTCCTTCTCATCTTTGTTCTAAAAGGACATCTCTCCCCCCCCCCCGCCATTCTGAATCTGTGTCCTCTGGTCTAAGACTCTCCCACCATAGGAAACATCACTCTATCAAGGCCGATCACCATTTGATAGGAGGACACTTCTCATTCTTCTGAATTCTAGTAAATACAGGCCATCAAATGCATGCCATCATAAGGCATGCCATTCGATCCTGGAATCATTTTTGTGACCTCCTTTGAGCCATCTCCAGTTTCAGCACATCCTTTCTAAGACAAAGCAGCCAAAGTTGCTCACAAACTCAGTTCACAATTGAGTCCTCACTAGTGCTCTATAAAGCCTCAGCATTACATCCTTGCTTTTCTTTTCTAGTCCTCTTGAAATGAATGTTAACATTGCATTTGCCTTCCTCACTATAGACTCAACCTGTAAATTAGCCTTTAAAGAATCCTGCACAAGGACTCCTGTATTTTCTCTCCATTTAGAAAATAGTTAACCCTTTTATTTTTTTCTACTGAAGTGCATGGCCATACACTTCCTGACACTGCCATTTCTTTGCCTGTTCTCCTAATCTGTCTGTCCTTCTGTAGCCTCTCTACTTCCTCAAAACTACCTGTCCCAACATCTACCTTCATATCATCTACAAAGTTTACAACAAATCCATCAATTCCATCAACCAAATCATTAACATAAAACGTAAAAGAATCGGTCCCAACACAGACCTCTGTGGAACACCACTAATCACCGGCAGCCAACAGAAAAGGCTCCCTTTATTCCCACTCTTAGCCTCCTGCCAATCAACCACTGCCTCATGCCTGATCATGGGACAGGAGGCCTCTGGAGAAATGAAGGGGGAAGGGAGAACCAGAGGGAGATGGAGAACAGGCAGAGTGATGGGCAGAGAGAAAACAAAAAGGGGAGGGGGGGAAAATAAATAAATCAGGGATGGCTCCATCTCCCTCTGGGGCTCCCTTCCCCTTTCTTTCTCCCGAGGCCTGTCCCATGATCCTTTCCCTTCTCTAGCTCTGTATCCCTTTTGCCAATCACCTTTCCAGCTCTTGGCTTCATCCCACCCCCTCTGGTCTTCTCCAATCATTCTGCATTTCCCCCTCCCCCTCCTACTTTCAAATCTCTTACTACCTTTCCTTTCAGTTAGTCCTGATGAAGGGTCTTGGCCCGAAACGTCGACAGCGCTTCTCCATATAGATGCTGCCTGGCCTGCTGTGTTCCACCAGCATTTTGTGTGTTGCTTGAATTTCCAGCATCTGCAGATTTCCTTGTGTTTGCCTATAGTTTCCCAGTTGATTTTTCAGGCCTTTCTTAAACAGTAGAACAATATTAGCTATTCTCCAATTCTTCAGTACCTCCCCTATCGCTAAGAATAATTTAAATAGCTCAGCTGGGGATCCTGCAGTTTCTGCACTGCACATACAATCAGTCTGTGAGCTAATCTTTGTAGTTATGTTGATTGGGATTTCTTCTTGGTGTGTTCTTTATGCTCGTTGGGTTTTTATGCTGCATTGGATCTGGAGTAACAATCATTTTGTTCTGCTTCACACTTGTGTACTGATGAATGACAATAAACGATCTTGAATGTTGCTAGTCATGGACAAGTTGGGCTGAGGGGCTCTGCATGCATGCTGTGTAACTCTGACTCTGAGAAAGCTGAGAAAATCACTGACCTGTTGCCCCAGAGCATGGGGATTTTCATATATTCCCACTGAAGTTAAGAAATAACAAGAGGAAGATCTAATCTTTGCAGATGGGGGGGCGGCATAGGAAAAGGTTTATTTAGCGATATTGTGTGGGGTAGGCGCTTCTTCCCCCTCAAGCCACACTGCTCCAACAGCCCCCCCCAACAAACTTAACCTAATCACAGAGCCATTTACAATAACCAGTTAATCTACCTGATATGTCTTTGGACTGTGGGAGTAAACCGGAGGACTCAAAAAACCCAGAGAGAACATATACAGGCTCCTTACAGAATAGTGCTGGACTTGAACTCTGAGCTCCAAAACACCACATGCTGAGGTGTCACCAAGGTTCTCTGTGCTGGAAGTGCTAAGACTTTGATCACACTGCCCCATTACCGACTGAGTGCACATAATTAACATGGGAGATGTTTTTTTTCCATCCTGGTCTATCACTGAAGACCTTAGTGCCAGAAATATGCTATGTTGGGTTCAGTAACTGTAAACATAAAGTGTATCAAAACATAGAGATATGTGCTTTTTGCATTAAATCAAGTCAGCAAGGATTGTGCTGAGCAAGTGTCGGCATGCTCCTAACACCAGTGTAGTATGCCCACAACTCACCAACACTAATCAGTTAACACTGGCTCACTGGTAGAATCAGTCTACTGTTCCAGACACAGTGACTTCTTCAGGCCAACAAGCTGTGATTAGCTTTATTAAACAATAGTTTTACTTGTCACATGTACATCCAAACATACAGTGAAATGTTTTGTCTGTGTCCAAATCAGCAAGAATTATACTGGGCTAATAGCACCAGCATGTCATTCCGACAATACACTAATCCTAATCATGCGTCTTTGGAATGTGGGAAGAAACTGGAGCACCCAGAGGAAATTGCGTGGTCACGGGGAGAGTTTACAAACTCCTTACAGGCCGCAGTGGGAATCGAACCCTAATCTCACAGCTGGTGCTATAAAGCATTGCACTAACTGCTATGCCACTGTGTCAAGTATTAGGATAAAATGGTCTTGCATTAAAATGTGGCTCAGAGTGACTGTCTAGAAACACAGCATCTTTCCACTTCATGTAAAGGAAGTAGAATTACTTTGCTTTGAATGACCTTACTGTGTTTGGATGTTTGAAGGGATGTGTTTTAGATGATGGGATCCATTCGTGGGCTAGCACTCCTTTAACTCTTTGGTTCTCCTTCCTCATCTGAACAGAATCTCTGAAGGGAGTTTCCATTTGGATGTGCATATAATCAGAAATTGCTGCCCTTGGCTTCAGGAAGGAATTTGTTAAGACAAAATGTTGCTGTTATTTCTGAAGTGATAGAACTTAGCTCAATAAAATCTGCTCCCAAGGATCTAGCAATCTCTGCCCTTTGGCATTTACTGTCAGACTTTTGATTTAGAGGATATTTGGTATTTGGTAACAGTGAGGCAATCAATCACCTCCCAGCTTCTAACTTCATCTTCCCTCTTGACCCTTCTCTTCTCCTCACCTGCCAATCACCTGGTGACCCTCCTGCTGCTCTTTCTCGCATGGTCCACTTTCCAGCCTCTTACCTGATTCCTCTCATCCACCCACCTTGTCTCACCTATCTCCTGTCAGCTTGTATCCCTTCTTCCAACTTCATCCCCTGAGTTTTCAATCTTGATGAGAGATCTTGGCCCAAAATGTCAGTGGTTTATTCCTCTGACCTGCTGAGTTCCTCCATCATTTTGCATGTGTTGACCAGGCCATCAAAGTGGTTGAGCCCTCATTCGCATGCAGAGGGAATTTCTCTTCAACATGGCAACACTTACAGGTTGCCTCCAACACATCCTAGGAGTGTGTTGGTCATTAATACTGTATGTTTTGATGTTCATGTGACAAATAAGCTCATGTAATGTTTAGATTTGATTCTGGCTGTTAGCAAACATTTCCTCTATCTGTGTATCATTTAGTGAGGTGAATTTACCACCTGCCATTGCAGGGCTAACACTAATGTCATGACACCAGCTCAGTTAGAATCCCAAGAAGTTTGTTCTGCACTTGACATAGCTGTCATCGAATATGGAATGCTACAGCACGGTATAGACGCTTTGATCCACAATGTTGTGCTGACCTTTTAACCTACTATGAGATCTATTTAACTGTTCCCTCCCACATAGCCTTCCATTACCTATGCGTATCTAGGCTGGCTGGTGGCACAGTGACATCAGTGCTGGACTCCAGAGCGAATGTTCCAAGTTCGAATCCAGTTGGGCCGCTCCCAGACACACTTTCCATCCGTGCTGGGTTGAGTGGCGAGCTCGCCACTTGTCATGTGGAGTGGTGTATGTGCTGCTGACTGCATCAGTAGTGCTGAGGTTGAGAAGGTTAAGACCTTCTTCGTTCCGAGAAGTGGACATCACCAGTAGTCTGACCTGGTCCAACCATGTCAACGTCAAGGTTGAGTAAACTCTCTAGCACCTCTACTTCCTTAGGACATTCTCTGTCCTCCAATCTTCAACTGGGCAGATCCTGATGAAGGGTCATGGCCCAAATGAATGGAGATGGAAATGCTGCTTGACTTGCTGAGTTCCTCCAGCATTCTGTGTGTTCCTCAATGTCCGATTGTTCCTTTCCTCCTGTGTCAATGTTTCTGAAGTTTGCATCTCTGTAATATCCAAACCTGGAGAGTTTGCTCACAAAACTTGGCTAAAATCATACACTTACTCCCTTGTTTCTATACTGACCTAAATTTTATCTCCAGTCCCAGGGGTGGCTTGAACTCTCATTTTTCTGACTTGGAGAGGGTCACCATCTGAGTTGCTGCTAATGTTAAGTAGAGGAAGACTAGATAACAGCGCAGTGCATTTATTTTTGGCATAAATTTGTCAACATTTAATTTTCCCTTTTTCTCCAAGTAAAATTTTCTTAAAAATAAGTTTCCTTTCTATGCTGAAGGCAGTGATGACTTCTGAGGTGCAGCTGCACATGTGTCATCAGTTTTGACTGTTCCCCGTGCTCCAGGTTGGGTTGCAAGTGTTGACAGGCTGTTTCATTGCATGATGCTTCGCAGCCTGAAGCTTTCTTGTCCCTCGTGCCTGCTGGAGAGTAACCAGTCATGAGGACAGCTGCACTTTTATTTTATTGTGTTGAGGGGATGCTAGGGGCTTGTCACGTCCTTGAATCAACTGAAGCTAAATGTCCTGCCTTTATTGTGCCCCAAACTAGACCAATCCAGATGGACAATTAAAGTAATTCAACCTAGATTCTTAGATTAGCTCAAAGTGTGGCAAATCCAATGTGAAATGCACTCAGTATATAGTAATATGCAGAAGTCTCAGCCACAAATATAAAACTAGTGTACCTAACACTTTTGCAGAGTACTGTAGTAATTTTATGTACTATTCTGTACTTAACTACTGCCACAGAATACAACAAATTTCATGATATATGCGAGTCATAAACCTGATTCTGATATGGGTCTCTATTGTGGACTGAGAGTGGGAAAGGGGCAGGGAGAGGGGAATCATGGTTGGGAAAAGTGGAAGGGAGAGGGGAGGGAGCAGGAAGCACCAGAGAGACATTCTGTACTGATCAATAAACCAGTTGTTTGGAATAAAATGAGCTGGCCTGGTGTGTCAGGGCTGGATGTGCCTGTACCTGCACCACCCCTGCCCCGGAACTCCTCCTACCACCTGTCCCTCCATTCCTTTAATGGAGCCCCACGCTTGCCAATTCCAACATGCTTTGCTTCTGCCAGATTTATAAACTTGCTAACTGTTCCATATTGACAAATACAGTACTGTGCAAAGGTCTTGGGCACCTTGGATAAATATGTGCCTAAAACACTTGCACATTACTATAACTTGTTTTGCACAGTATGTAGATTGATTTCAGCACAATGCTTGAGAGCTCAGTGGGTCAAGTAATATCAATGGAGGAGGCAGAGCAGTTGACATTTTGGGCTGAGACTCTTCAGGACCCATCAGGAGAATTATTTCTTTCCCTCCCACACAGCAAACCATTAGAAAGTTGCCTGGCAGATTGTCTAACCCATGAAGCAATAGGTGAAGAGAAGATTTACGAGGATGCTGCCAGGACTTGAGATGAGAACTTGGGTATCTAGGACTTTATTCCTTGGTGTGTAGGAGATTGAGGAGTGACCTTATAGAGCTGTACAAAATCATGAGGGATATAGATGGGGTGAATATACATTATCTTTTTATCCCAGGGAAGGGAAACTTGAAAGCTAGAGGGCAGATGTTTAAGGTGAGAGCTGAAAGATATAAGTGACTTGACTGGCAATAACATGCAGAAGATGGTGTGTATATGGAACAAGTATCAAAGGAAGTGCTTGAGGCAAATCAGAAAGCATATGAAGATATTTGGATAGGCACATGGTTATGAGGAATTTAGAGAATTATAGGCTAAGCACAGGGAAATCTGGCTAGCTTGCTGGGCGCTATGGTCAGCGTGGACGAGTTGTACTGAACTATTTGACTCTGTGTGCCCCATACGTTAGTGTAATTGCTCTGACAACAGAACAAAAGGGCATTCTAAAAGGAGTAATACACAAAATTCTGGAGGAATTTAGCAGGTTAGGCAGCATTTATGGAGAAGAATAACTAGTCAACATTTTGTGCCGAGACCCTGCATCAGAACTGGAAAGGAAGGGGAAAGAAGTCAGAAAGGGGTATTGGCTTGGTCGAGGATGCTTTATCTCTGACTTACTGAGTTATAGTAGGGCTGTGGGACTTGGTCAGTAACAGTTGCTGTTTTTATTTTAAAGGCACATTTCTAACTTTATTGGCTTTGATTTTTGTTCGGGTTAGTGACTGTTGACAGGACTTGGAATGCTTTGAGTTGCAGTTTCAAACATCAGAACTTGTCGCTGAGAGCATGCAATCCTTATTTATCATTTCTTTGACTTGTTTGCAGGAGTCTCGAGAAGGAACTTATGGTGGACTTCGGACCTGATGGAGAATTTTCATACATGTTCAGTCAGTGCTATGAAATGACAACAAATGAGTAAGTGGCATTTTTATCTTTTATTTTTCCCCTGTGTGTGTTCATTTTTTTTATGTCCTTATGATTTGGGTTTTAATGTAACTGGAAATTATTGTCTTCAAGAATAAAACCAAGACTCAGTCCCGAGTCCAACTTTTTTTTTAAACTTTTCTTTTGTGTTCTATGCACTATTCAACAGTGGCTGAGTTATTTTGTAAAGTAAACGGTCCTGATCTGGATAGTCACAAACTTTTCTAGCATGATTCAACCACTGATGTTTCATTTGAGCACACACCCAGTGCCCCCTCATGCTCTGATCAGCCTACTAGACTGTGATTCTAGAGTTGTTTGATCTGAAAATGAGTGATAAAACTGTGGAGTGTGCTGGATCTATAGATGATATTGTTCATAAGGTTCTTTGGAAGTCAAGAATGAGGTGCAAACTTTCCTGCAACTTTTTTATTAGCATTCATAACATAGTAAAGTGCAGTGAGCAAGTAACACAACAGCAGGTAACAACTCTAATTGTAACCAAGACTTAACAAAAAACCTGCCTCGTGGTTGGTCTTTATGCTAATAACTGACTTAAGCTGAAGAGATAAAGAAATCTCTCCGATCTGAACTGCCTGTGAGTCACCAAGGACAGTTTTGATTTACGTTACCCTGATGCAGGCGTAGAGACAATGAAACTACTGAAATACGGAATCAGCTATACTACAAATTACTGAAAGTCCATTAAACGTTTACCAACAAACAGTTGATTATACAAAACTTGAGGAAAGTTAAACCACAAGATATAAATAACAGTTTAAACCCTAATCTAAGGATAGAACTCATTAACATCTTTAACTGGTTATCCACAGCTTACTTGAATTCCATTGCAAATCATTGAAATCTGAGTGATGATGAGCTTTTGTAACGAGGCTTACAAATGTCTTCTGCTTGCACAGTGTTATATGCCTGTGATGCTGCTGTATGGACGTTATTTGTTGCACCTGTGCATATAACAATAAACTCAACTTTGTTTTGGTTAGGATCTACAGTGGAATAGTTTCTTTTACCATTACATTTGCATCAAGGGCTGGATCCTGCTGACCTGTAATTATCATCCAATCTTTACAAACACCACTTACTTGAGGATGATAAGATCATGTGCTGCATAGCAGGTTAAATGTCTCACTCACTTTTAGTCAGTGTACCCCCCTTGATTGGTGCTGATTACTTTAGTACAGTGGAAATCATATAGGTTCTGACATTCAGATATTTTGGGAGCTATTGACAGTTAAGTAAATTTAGAAAGTATTGAAAGTAAGTTAAAGCTTTGGAAATTAGACATTAGAGCAAAATAGCAACTTTTGCAGATGGCACTAAAATAGGTGGTATCATCAGTGAAGAAATTACAGGAGGATCTTGTTTAGAGGTGTAGGTGAATGGCATACGGAGTTTATTTCAGGTGAGTATGAGGTGTTGCATTTTGGAAAGTCATATCAAGGAAGGACATTCAAATGAATGGTGAGGCCCAAGAAGGTGATGTAGAACAGAAAGATCTTGGAGTTAGGTACACAGGTCCCTGAAAATAATCACAGATAGAAAGGGTAGTGAAGAGGGCTGTTGGTGTACTGACCTTAATCAGTCAGGGCATTGAGTAGGGAAGATATGTTAGTTGTATAAGAATCTGGAGAAGCTCCACTGAGTATTGTGTTCATTTTTGGTCACTCCATTATAAGAAAGGCGTTACTAGAAGGTGTAAATACGCAGAAGAGATTGACAAGGATGTTGTCAGGTCTCAAGCGACTGAGTTGCAGAGAGGTTGGACAAGCTAGGACTTCTTGAAACATAGGACAATATACAAATACAATACAATACAAATACTTTATTGTCACCAAACAATTGATACTAGAGCGTACAATCATAACAGTGATATTTGTTTCTGCACTTCGCGCTCCCTGAAGTACAAATCAAAGTAACTATAATAAAAATTTAAATTATAAATCATAATTAGAAAATAGAAAATGGAAAGTATGGTACTGCAAGTCAGGTCCAGATATTTGAAAGGTACGGCCCAGATCCGGGTCAGGATCTGTTCAGCAGTCTTATCACAGTTGGAAAGAAGCTGTTCCCAAATCTGGCTGTATGTATCTTAAAGTAATCTTATGGAAATTTTTTAAATTATGAGGGACCTAGATCAGGTGGATGGTAAGTCTTCCCCAGAGTAGGGTAATCAAAAACAATAGAGCATTGGCTTAAAGTGAGAGAAGCAAGATTTCAAAGAAATTTGATGGGCAATTTTTTAAACAGGAAGGATGATCAGTACAAGAATTGAGCTGCCAGAAAATAGGTTGAGGCAGGTACAATAACGGCTTTGATAAGACAGACAGACATACTTTGTTGATCCCGAGGGGAAATTGCGTTTCGTTACAGTTGCACCAACCAAGAATAGTGTAGAAATATAGCAATATAAAACAATAAATAATTAAATAATAATAAGTGAATTATGCCAAGTGGAAATAAGTCCAGGACCAGCCTATTGGCTCAGGGTGTCTGACACTCCGATGGAGGAGTTGTAATGTTTGGTGGCCACAGGCAGGAATGACTTCCTGTGACGCTCAGTGTTACATCTCGGTGGAATGAGTCTCTGGCTGAATGTACTCCTGTGCCTAACCAGTACATTATGGAGTGGATGGGAGTCATTGGCCAAGATGGCATGCAACTTGGACAGCATCCTCTTTTCATCAAAGAGTCCAGTTCCACCCCCACAACATCACTGGCCTTACGAATGAGTTTGTTGATTCTGTTGGTGTCTGCTACCCTCAGCCTGCTGCCCCAGCACACAACAACAAACATGATAGGTAGAACATCCTCAGCATCGTCCGGCAGATGTTAAATGATCTCAGTCTCCTCAGGAAGTAGAGACAGCTCTGACCCTTCTTGTAGACAGCCTGAGTGTTCTTTGACCAGTCCAGTTTATTGTCAATTCGTATCCCCAGGTATTTGTAATCCTCCACCATGTCCACACTGACCCCTTGGATGGAAACGGGTCACCGGTGCCTTAGCCCTCTTCAGGTCCACCACCAGCTCCTTAGTCTTTTTCACATTAAGCTGCAGATGATTCTGCTCACACCATGTGACTGTTTCCCACCATAGCCCTGTACTCTGCCTCATCTCCCTTGCTGATGCATCCAACTATGGCAGAGTCATCAGAAAACTTCTGAAGATGGCAAGACTCTGTGCAGTAGTTGAAGTCCAAGGTGTAGATGGTGAAGAGAAAGGGAAAGAGGACATGCCCCTGTGGAGCCCCAGTGCTGCTGACCACTCTGTCTGACACAATGTTGCAAGCACACATACTGTAGTCTGCCAGTCAGGTAATCAATAATCCATGACACCAGGGAAGCATCCACCTGCATCACTGTCAGCTTCTCACCCAGCAGAGCAGGGCAGATGGTGTTGAACGCACTGGAGAAGTCAAAAAACATGACCCACCCTCACAGTGCTCGCCGACTTGTCCAGGCACTTGGGAAGGCGCATGGATAGGAAAGATTTAGAAGATTATGGGCCAAATGAAAGTAAATGAGACTAGCTTGGAAGGGAGTCTTGGTTGCCATTGATTTGCTGGGCCAAAGGGCCCATTTTTCATGCTGTATAACTCCAAATATCTGTGCTTTCCCTACTTAAGTCTGTATCTGCAAACTCTAATGAATTCATTTAGACCTCAGATCACATGGGATGTTTGTCATTCCAGCATTTTGTACGCTGTGAATTGAAGCACTCGCATGTTATGATTTTTGTAGCATGCATTGCTTTCAGCATGTACTTGTTCCTTTTTATACATTTACACTTGTATGTACCGACATAATTTCAACATAACGAGTTATGTAGGAAATGAAATCATAGAGATGTCAAAATAATCCTTGATCACATTTCTAATTGAATCCATTTAACCAAATGTTTCAAGAGGCTTCTGCTTCAAAGGGATGTACCTCATGTTAGAGTTTTTGAAATTTCGACACATGTAGATACTGTATTAATATGCACTTTCGCAACCGTATAATTCATGAAGCATCCATCATGAGGTATTCCCATCATCCAGGCCATGTACTCTTCCCTCTGCTGCCTCCGGGAAGGACATACAGGGGTCTTGGGGTCCCACACCACCAGGTTTAGGAACAGTAATTGCCTTTCAATCATCAGGCTCCTGAAATAGAGGGGATAGCTTCACTCACTTCAACTCTGAACTGATTCCATAACCTGTGGACTCACTTTCAAGGACTCTACAATTCATGTTATCAATATTATTTGCTTATTCATTTATTTTGTTATTTGCATTGTTCTAATTGTTTGTCAGTCTTTGTATGTTTTTTCATTGATTCTATTGTATTTTTTGTTCAACTGTGAATGCCTGCAAGGATAAATCTCAAGGTCAAGTTTCATGGTGACATGTACATACTGTGGGATAATAAAGTTACTTTGGACTTTTGAACACAGCAAAACATGTAGTCCCTTTCACAGGAATATTGCTGAGTAAAGGTTATCCAATATGCTGGTATTCAAAAAGAAGTTTAGTTTTTACAGCTTGTCTTGTTTTTAACTTCCCTCTTGAGAGGAGCAAAGCAGAAAATTTTAGAGCAATAATCAATGGGTTGGAGGAACTCAGCAGGTTGAGCAGCATCTGCATGAGGAACAGAATTGTCAATCTTTTGGGTCAAAACTTTACATCAGGACCAGGTGCTGCTCGACAGGCTGAGTTTCTCCTGCAGATTGTTTGTTGCTGCAGATTTTAACATCTGCAGCCTCTTGTGGCTCCAGAAGACTTGAGCTAGACTTCCAGAGAAGGTGTGACTCTCAGCTGAGTAGAATCTGTGTGTTCGGAGTAGTATCCTGGAATTTTGTAGAGCCAGCTAGGGAGATGTGGAGGATGGAGCCAAAGTTTGAAAGTAAGGAGCGAGTCGTCAAATTCCAGGGTTGGAGTTCCGTGCAGCTGGAGGCATGAGTGACAGTGGCCCACTAAGTAGACAAATTGGCGAGACTGGAGTTCAAGGCTTAGTGTTCAGGGTCCTGTCATCAGAGAGTCCAGTGTTCAAAACCATAATGTTTGGGTCTTCATCCAGGATCCTTATTCATTGTAATGGAAAGTTCTGGGATCTATACCAAAGATTGAACTCCTATAGTCAATTGGAAGTCTAAAAGTCAAGACTGGTTGGCCAGAGCATTTGGGGAAGTCTGTGAATATCAAGTCAATGGAGGTTGGAGATGGCTTGTCCTGGAGTTATAGGACTCTGTCTGTGTGTGTATCTATCTGTCTGTCTCTGTCTGTTTGTTGTGGGCATACTATTTTGGCGTCAGAATGTGTGATGACACTTCTAGGCTGTCCTCAGCACATCCTTTGGTGCATTGGTTGTTAGTGCAAATTACGCATTTCACTGTGTTTCAATGTACACGACTTAAATGAAATGAATCTCTTTCAGGAAGAGAGCTTTAAGATCAAGCTTTGCTTCTGGGAATTAGTTCTGTCGTCAAGCATGTTGATGATGGGTCACCAGTACTTGCTGTAAGTTGACAACTGAGACATGGCCACTTAGATGAGAGACTGACCAGCGAGACTAACACCAATGCCCAAGGCTGATTGAGAAGTAATTTGTCAGAAGGTTTTTAGTTACGTGGAAACTATACTAATTGGAGTTATTGTTTTTCAGTGAAATTGTCCCAATTTCTCCCCCGCAGACACGAGATAAGATAGATTAGCTTTATTTGTCACATGTACATCAAGGATCAACTTTAGTATTTACCATTTACATGTACATGTTAGAAATTTGCTGTGTTGATGCAAAAACAATAACATTCAACAATTATGAAGAATAAGTTATAGGAAAAAAGGTTGGAGGTTAAAGAGCAGATGTGGACTCTTTATTCCTCTATATAGATGCTGTCTGATCTACTGAGTTCCTCCAGCATTTTGTGTAAAACTCTCAAGGTAGTCATTTACAAACCTACAGATCTGTGGAAATTCAAGTGTGGACAATGAACCAGTAAACTCAAGAAGATGGGATAAAGGTTTAAGATGGTGCTGGTAAAGCACAGCGATGACTTGCTGGCAGTAAATACACCCAGTAATTACTTTATACCTCACACTTCTCAAAAAAACTATCACTACAGTCAATAAATTTCAATTTCCCTTTTGGAATTGTGCTTTTGAAACATCTGTACAACCTGGCATTTTTTGTGGTGCGAACTGAAGTCTTGAAGGTGTAGGACAGTTGCGTCTTGGCGGGTAAGGCCAAATCGAGGCAGCGGCCCGGGCCCAAGAGCAGGGAACGAGCCAATATTTGGCCACTGCTGGAGTGGACAGAGTTGTTTCAAAACGGCAGAACTGAAGTGCAGAACGGGGGTCTGGGACAGAGAGCGAGGAGTGATCTGCTGTTTCGTTGATTTAAGCACCAGGCCAGATGGGAAAGGTCAGGCATGGGCCGAATTGAACCAGTGGAGCCCAGGCCTGAGAGCATATTTAAGCAACAGGGCCCAGGCTCAAGAGTGAGGGAAAACCCAAGGTTTGATTGATTTAAGTGCCAGACCAGATTGAGTAGGCTGAGTACGGGCTGAATTGAATCGGCAGGGCCTGGCCCGAGAGCACATTGAAGCAGCAGAGATTGGGTCCAGGAGTGAGGCACAACCAGGGGTTTGGTGGATTTAAGCCCCGGGCCAGATTGCGAAGGTCAGGGTGTTGGGGCTGGAGTTGAGGGGCGGGCTGGTGTTCACCTGATGGGCAGGTTTACTTGTTTCTGTGCTGAACTGAGGCTGTGGCCTGCAGCTAACAGACTCCTGAATCGGCCGGTACTGGCTTCATGGCTGTGGACTCACTTTTGTGAATTTCAGTTCTGAATGTTGTTTGTTTAGTTTTATTGTTTGCATGATTATTTTTTGAGCACATTGCGTATATGACCGTGTTTTTTTAATGTGTTTTATTTGTTTTGTTTTGTGGCCGTCTGTGGGGAGATGTATCTCAAAGTTGTATTTAGCATATATGCTTGTACATATTCTAAATATAGTAAATGTACTGTGAATTTTGAACTTTAAAGTCGCCAGTCATTAATGGCAGGTATGGGAGTAATGGGAGCTGTTCGGGATTCTGTTTAACCATGGGTTCCTTTTCTTGCAGGTACATCTACAAACTCTGTCCGTTCAACAAAGTGGCGCAAAAACCAAAGCACGGAGGTACAGAAACTAGTCTAGGGTAAGATAATTCTAAAAAGCATACTGATTTTGTCAAGTGTTGTACCTGCTTCTATTCCAAAATTATATGGCTGAATAGTTTCCATTGGGATTACTGTGCATGAACTTTGCTAACTAGCGGCGATTTAGAAGGGGTAAAGAAAGCCACGAGCAGTATATTGGTGCTCTAATACTGCCTTTTGTTTATTGGGTATATTTAAAGTGGAAATTGTTATGTTCTTGATTAGTAAGGACATTCAAGGTTACAAGGAGAAGACATAAGACTAGGGCTGAGAGGGGTAATGAATCAGCCCGATTACCTGAATGGCCTAATTCTGCCCCTGTGTCTTGTGGTCAGACGGAAACCATTATTATCAAGGATGTCCAATTCCTTGATGATCATCCAGGCCACTTAATTACCTGATGACACTATCAGCTTAAAACACAGACTGTACCTTGCAATTATACCTATACATTTATTTATATGATGTGAAGTATTTCATCAGAGTATGGCAATAAATGTGAAACAAATGCCTTCAAGTGCTAGTGGGCAGGGAGTCTCAGAGCAGGCAGTGTGTCTGAAGGGAGAAGCTAGTGGGCAGGGAGTCTCAGAACAGGCAATGTGTCTGAAGGGAGAAGCTGGGGGGCAGGGAGTCTCCGAACAGGCAGTGTGTCTGAAGGGAGAAGCTAGTGGGCAGGGAGTCTCAGCAGGCAATGTGTCTGAAGGGAGAAGCTGGGGGGCAGGAAGTCTCCGAACAGGCACTGTATCTGAAGCCAGACAGGCAGGGAGTCTCCGAACAGGCAGTGTGTCTGAAGCCAGACAGGCAGGGAGTCTCCGAGCAGGCAGTGTGTCTGAAACCAGACAGGCAGGGAGTCTCCGAGCAGGCAGTGTGTCTGAAGCCAGACAGGCAGGGAGTCTCAGAGCAGGCAGTGTGTCTGAGGCCAGACAGGCATGGAGTCTCCGAACAGGCAGTGTGTCTGAAGCCAGACAGGCAGGGAGTCTCCGAACAGGCAGTGTGTCTGAAGCCAGACAGGCAGGGAGAAGCTTTGCAATACACACAAAATGCTGGAGGAACTCAGCAGGCTGGGCAGCATTTACAGTTGACGTTTTGGGCTGAAACCTTCTGCAGGACTGGAGAAAAAAGGTGAGGAGTAGATTTAAAAGGTGGGGGGAGGGAAGAGAGAAACACCAGGTGATAGGTTAAACCTGGAGAGGGAGGGATGAAGTAAAGAGATGGAAAGTTGATTGGTGAAAGAGACAGAGGGCCATGGAAGAAAGAAAAAGGAAGGGAGTGGGGGTAGGAGCACCCGAGGGAGGTGATGGGTGGGCAAGGAGATAAGGTGAGAGAGGGAAAGGGGGATGGGAAATGGTGAAAGGAGGTGTGGGGGGTGGAGAGCATTACCAGAAGTTTGAGAAATCAACATGTATGTCATCAGGTTCGAGACTACCTGAACGGAATATAAGGTGTCGTTCCTCCAACCATTCGCTAGGTTTCAATGAGGTCACCCCTCATTCACCTTAATTCCAGCGAATACAGGCCCAGAGCCATCAAATGCTCTTCACATGACAAGTGATTCAATTCTCAACTCATTTTCCTGAACCTCCATTCAACCCTCTCCAGTTTCAGCATATTCTTTCTAAGATATGGGGCCAGTCCTTTATTGTTTGTTTCACAGCAAACCTGTTATCTTTACTTTTTATTCTGATAGACGCATACAATCTTTGTTCTTTAATATTTCACTTTTGAAGACCTCCCACTTTACCAAGTGCATGTTTTCCAGAGAACAGCATGTTCTTCTCCACACTTGCCAGATCTTTCCTGATATCATCTTCCATTTAGAATCTCAACCCGCAGACCAGACCAATCTTTTTCCATATTTACTTTGAAGCTAATGGCATTATGATCACTAGATGTAAAGTGTTCCCCTACGTAAATTTCTGTCACCTACTATGATATAGGAGCAGAATTGGGCCATTTGGCTCTGTCGTTTCATTATGGCTGATCCAATTTTCCCCTCAGCTCCAATCCCTTCATGCCCTGGCCAATCACGAATCTATCAACCTCTGTCTTAAATGTGCATAAGACTTGGCCTCCACAGCTGCCTATGGTAAAGAATTCCCAGATTCACCACTCTCTGGCTAAGAAATTTCTACTCATTTCCATTCTAAAAGGACACCCCTCTATTCTGAGGCTGTGATTTCCCGTTGAGGAAACCATTCTGACTATGGCTTATTTTATCATGTGCCTCCAAGTACCCTGAGACCTCATCCTTAGTAATCGACTCAACATCTTCTCAACCACTGAGGTCAGACTAACTGGCCCATCGTTTCCTCCTGTCTCTCCCTTCTTGAAGAGTGGAGTGATATTGGTTCTGGAAGACTGGAAAATTACCATTCCAGAATCTACTGCCTTGTCTCATTCCTTCTTTGCAGATCAAGTATTGCACACTCTCTCATTGGAACTTCTACGTACTGATTAAGGAAACTTTCCTGAATATATTTGGCAAACAATTCAGTCCTTTTACAATATGGGAGTCCCAGTCAATATATGGAACGTTAAAATCACCTACTCTAACAACTTTGTGTTTCTTGCAACAGTCTACAAATTTGTTCCTCTAATTCCCTTTGACTAATGGGTGGTGGATAAAATAACACTATTAATGTGCCTCTGTTATTCCTCAGTTCTATCCCCTCACTAGATGAGTTTTCCAGTCTGTCTGTCTAAGCACTGACATGATATTTTTCTTAACTAGTAAAGCCACCCCTACCCCCTTAATCTACCCCTCAACTCTGTTGTCTAAAACAATGGAACGCCAGAATCTTGTGCTGCCGGTCCTGCCCCTCCAAGTCTCACTAATGGCTACAATATCATAATACTATGTGTTGATCCATACCCTGAGCTCATCTGCCTTTCCTAAAATTCTTCTTGCATTGAAATATAAACAGCCCAGGACATTAACCGCACTGTGCTAAACCTTTTGATTCCCAGTTTTGTGTGAGGTCTTAACATCTGTCCACTAACTCTTCACTCCTGTTCTGGCAATCTGGTTCCCATTCCCCTGCAACTCCAGTTTTAACCTCCCCACTGCCCCCATGCAGCAGTACAGTACCTAAAATATGCTGTAATTTATAATAAATGTAATTTTTAAAAATTAAATAATTGCACAAAGAGAGCAAAATTGTGAGGTAGTATTGATGGGTGCATGGACCATTCAGATATCTGATGACGGAGGGGAAGAAGCTACACGCCATATGCAGCCTTGAAGCTGCTCACCTGGATGATGTCTTCATTGTTGCTGGTGGCTTCAATCACGCCGACTTAAAAACAGTCTTGCCAAAGTACTAGCAACTTGTCAACTTTGCAACCAGAGAAAAGAACAATAGATCTGGTTTTTTACCAAAGTTGAGTTACTTACAAGGCTAGCCCCCTCCCCCCCCCCCCCCCCCACCATCTCGGATTCTTAGACCACATATCCGTTTTGCTAATCCCTGCATAAACAAGAAAACCAGTTCACAGGGAAATGAGCTCTGTTTCGAAAGCACGGGCTGGAGCATGTTCAGGGAGGTGGCTACATATGATCATCACGACAACATTGATAAGTATGCAGGATCAGTAAATGGCTAAATAGGAAGGCGCATTGAGGATGTCACTGTGATTAAGCACTACACTACCAGGGCAAGCTAGAAGCCATGAATGACTGCAGAGGTTCGTGCACTGCTTAGGGATTGGGATGGTGCCTTCAGATCGAGGACAGGACAATTCTAGCAAATAAAAACTAACACTGTTTTTGCCTTATTTACTACGGACTGAACCTGTAAGTTGACCTTAAGGGAATCCTGTGCTAGGTCTCCCAAGAACCTTTCCACCGCCACTTTCTGAATTACTTTTTCCTCATTTAGAAAATGCTCAGTCGGCCATTCGACATTTGTGGAGAAAAGACCATTAATCCAGTTGTGACTTGCAATATTTGTTGGCTGTTTCTAGTACTGAAACTCTGGGAAATACTTTTTGCTTTAGCATGGAAGAGATTTCCTGACATTGACTGCCCCTTTTGTCAGTAAGCAATTCAGTTCTGCTATATGAAAAAAATGCAATGGCATTAAAATCTGCCATTTTTAAAAATGAAGTTATTAAATATTTAAACATCTTGTAACCATCTTGAATCAAGCTGAAACTTTTTACCCTCACCTTCAGTAAGATTTCTAAAACCACCTATTAGAATCTATTTGTTGTAATTTTGTTTAAATCCTTTGTCAGTTTAAGAACCCATATACCTGCATATGTTTATAGAGGTAGTTCAAATCTAAGCTTAAAAACTGTGAAAAGTCATGCCTTGTATAATGGACTTTGTTTTGCTGTTCTGATTTTCCCAAGTGATGTCTTTAGTAAAAAAGCAGAAATATCAGATGCAGGTGAATAGCATCTGAACAAAATGAAAATAGCATTAAGATTGTCAGCTATTATGCTCCCTGCTCTAGTAAAGCTAAAGTACTTCCATTGCTGAAATTGAGTACAAAAAGCCTTGTATTTGGCAACTGAGAAAGTTTGTTTAATCGGGCAATTTACATTCCAGCCCTTAGCTTTTCCCAGGTGTAGATTCAGTGTTCTTCCTTAAGTTCGCACTTAAGGAATAGCTTTATTTGTCACATGCACATTGAAACATGCAGTGAAATGTGTTGTTTGCATCAATAACCAGCACAGTCCAAAGATGTGCTGGGGGCAGCCCGGAAGTGTCACCAGACCAATCCTACTAACTAACCCTAACCAGTCTGTTTGAAATGTGGGAGACAACCAGAACACCCAGAGGAAACTGATGTGATCATGAGGAGAATGTGTAAAGTCTTTACAGACGGAGGTGGGATTTGAACCTGGGTTGTTGGCACTGCAGAATCTTGTGCTAACTGCTACTCTACTCTGCTGCCCTGCAGCTTACCTTTTCAGAGTGAAGGGATTTCATTGAAGCACTTAAAAACTGGGGAGTGTCCTGATGTAATATATCCACCTGCTTTTTGATGACATGGAATTCTACACCATAGAAGGAAGGCGTACACATGCTGAAGATTGGTTGATTTTGGAATATCCTCTGACTAAACTTCTTCATGCCACAATTCTCAAGAAAATGTGGGTTTGCATGGTGGCAGAGGGAGTTCAAAAGAAGCAAGCAGAGGCAGTTGGAACATTCTGTGTACCACAGTTCCAGAGGAGCATTGAATTATGTAGTGGGAAGTAGAGCTAAAGAAGAGTTGAAAGAGTCAGGACATTCTGTGAATGATATTTCTCGAAGAGATATTGGATTGTGTACATTTAGGCACGTAGTAAGGGCCAATTTTAAAAAGAAAAGTTTAAAAGCACAGCGGCCGTTGTCTGAGTAGGCCAGTGTTAGAGGGGAGAGCTCAGGTTTGGCTCGTTGAGGAAAAGGCTGTAGATAGATTTTTTTTTTGTTTAATTTTTCAATCTTTCTTTCCAGCCGAGATAATGGAATGCTTCTCTTGCAGAATGTTGGAAGGCAGGGAGACCTTCGATGTCCCTCGCGATGATACCTGCAAGAACTGCATCCAGTGCAACTTCTTTAAGATCATATTAAAGAACTGAAGCTGGAGCAGGATCATTTGGGAGGCTGAGGGGTTGATTGACAGGTGAAACAGGGTGGTAATTACACCCAAAGAGCAGGATGGGGAAACAGGATAGACAGCCTGTGCAGAGTAACCCCTTTGGCTGTTCCCACAACAAATATACTGCTTCGTATACTACTGGGGTGGTGGGGGGGAATGACCTAGCAGAGGAAAACCCTAGCAGTCTGGTACTGAGTCTGGCCTTGTGGCTCAAAAGGATATTGGAGAGGAGTGGATTAGTGTTTTGGGGATTGCAAAGTTCAAGGAGCAGACTGTAGATTGTGGATGTGAGAGAGACATTCCGGGGGAAATCTCGCCTGACAGAACTGATGGAATTCTTTGAGGAAATAACAAGCAGGATAGACAAAGGAGAGTCAATGGATGTTGTATATTTGGATTTTTATGACAATATGCCACACATGAGGCTGGACAACAAGATAAGGTATTACAAGGAAGATAGAAGATTAGCTGATTAGCAGGAGGCAGAGTGGGAATAAAGGGGGCGTTTTCTTGTCAGCTGCTGGTGACTAGTGGTGTTCTGCAGGGGTCAGTATTGGGACTGCTTTTTACATTATATGCCAATGATTTAGATGACTGAATTGATGAGCTTTATGGCCAAGTTTGTGTACGATACGAAGATAGGTGTGAGGTAGCGAGGTGTCTGCAGAAAAAGACAATTTAGGAGAATGGGCAAAGAAGTGACAGATGGAATATGGTATGGAAGTGTATGGACATGTACTTTAGAAGAAATAAAGGCATGTATTGTTTTCTAAATGGGGAGAAAATTCAAAAATCAGAGGTGCAAAGGGACTTGGGAGTCCTTGTGGAGTTGCTGGTTGAGTGGGTGATAAGAAAGGCAAATGCAATGTCAGTATTTGGAGAGGATTAGAATATAAAAGCAAGGATGTAATGCCTTGGCTTTCTAAGGCATTGGTCAGACTGCATTTGGAGTATTGAGATCAGTTTTGACTCCTTATCTAAGAAAAAGTGCTGGCGTTGGAGAGGGTCTGGGGAGATTCAGGAGAATTGATTCCGAGAATGAAAGAGTTATCGTATGAGGAGCGTTTGATGGATCTGTACCACTACTCACTGGAGTTCATGAGAATGTGGGGGATCTCATTGAAACATGTCAAATGTTGAAAGGCCTAGATAGAGTGGATGTGGAGAATGTTTCCTGTAGTGGGGAGTCCAAGACCAGAGGGCATGGCCACAGAATAGAGGAGCATCCATTTATAACAGTGTTCAGAAGGAATTTCTTTAGCGGCGTGGTAAATCTGCAGAAATTATTGGCACAGGCACCTGTAGTCATTGGGTATATTTGAAGTGGAGGTTGATGGTCCTTGATTTGTCAGGGCATCAAAGGTTACAGGGCGAGGGCAGGATAATGAATCAGCTACGATGGAATGGCAGAGCAGACTCTGGGCTGAATGGCCTCGTTCTGCTCTTGTGTCTTAAGGTATTTTGGTTTGTGGTGTTATGATTAATGGACAAACTAAGTGGTCCAAGGTTATTGCAGGGCATGTCTTAGTCCAACCACATAGATGCCAGAACCAAGAAAGCACATCAATGCCTCTACTTCCTCAGGTAGCTAAAAGAAATTTGCTATGTCCCTGTCAACCATTGCATTTTTTTTAAAATTCAGTGCCCCGTAGAAGGCATTCTATCTGCCTCAGTAAAGCAGGCAGCATAATGAAAGACCCCATTCACTTCAGACATTCTCTTCCCCCACCCCCCACCCTCTCTTTGGACAGAAGGTACAAAAGCCTGGAGGCATGTGCTTTCCAGGCTCAAGGTTAGCTTTTCCCCTGCTGTTATAAAACCATTGACTGGTTCCCAAGTACAGTACAATAAAGTGCATCTTGACATCACCCACCTTGTTGTGATCTTGCACCTTATTGTTTATCTGCACTGCACTTCCTCTGTAGCTGTTGCACCTTATTCTGCATTTTGTTACTGTTTTACCTTATTCTACCTCAATGCACTGTGGAACGATTTGATCTGTATAAGCAATGGGCATGACAAGTTTGTCACTGTACCTTGGTGTATGCGTCAATAATAAGTTCCATTTCCAACATGGAGATGTAGTGGTACGCACCAGGGTAAGTGAGGTTAGTAATGGTGAAGTGATATCTATGTGCTCTGATAATTTAGTTTAATTTCATTCATATGTGCTTAATGGTAACAATTTTGTTCCTTGCAGTGTGTGGGGTTCATGGGCTGGCCCGGAAGACAACAAATTCAGTATCATGAAATATGAACATGGCACAGGGTGCTGGCAGGGGCCCAACCGATCCACCACTGTAAGTACATTTGGGTTTGATCAACAGCACTATGAATAATCTGTTTTGACTTGTGAGATTCAGTGCTGCTGGATCTTCTGGTTAAGATGGCGCCGAGCTGTAATCTTGGTTGTATTGTATTTTAGGTTTATTGGGGTTGTTTTGGGGACAGAGAAGGGAGTTAAGGGTCAGGTTAGGATTTAGGAATGGGGTTATGGGGCTTTAGAGATCAGGCTGGAGTCTAGACCTCCGTTCTACACTCAAAGGCCAGCAATCAGGTAGACGATGATACCAGGCTGGAAAACACTGTTGATGAAGACCAGCAAGTACCAGGGGTGGCCTCTCTCTCTCTCCCCCCCACCAACCCCACTTCCCTAGCAGGATTGGAAAGTCCATGTGGGCAGGTGGTTTCAGACCCATTAGGTATGTAAGTCCAGAGTTCAAGGTTTCGTCATCTGAACTCGCTCTGTCAGTGTGGAGTGTACTGTGTAGGTTTAGCTGTCAGTAATCGATTGATTTAGCAGCTCCACCTGTGTGTTCACTTCTGAGTTGAAGGCTTCAAATTCACATGTACATCAAAACATGCAGTGTAATGTGTCTTGTGTTTGTATCCAACTTAGCATGCCCACGATGTTCAGTAGAACAATGTAAGCAACAGCAACTACAAAACGAAACACCCTCCCACACATACAGATAGGCCTTTAACCCCAGGACAGGCCACCTCTGCGTCTCTGACCTTCAGTCCCTGGCCCAGACTCTCAGATTCACAGACAGGTCTCAGATGTTAACTCAAGATTTTCTCATCCACAGCCCAAAGAGGAGTAAACAATTGAAAGGGAAGTGAGAAGGAAGGTACTTTATTATTTAACCTGTTCACAACGTTTAAAGGCACTTGTAAATTACCTACAGGTGAAGCTTTCTTGTGGTAAAGAGACTGCTGTACTGTCGACCTCAGAGCCCAGCCGGTGTGAATACCTGATGGAATTTTCAACTCCAGCCTTTTGTCAGGAAGTTCAAGATGGTGGCTCAGAACATGATGAACTTTGAGCCCTGTGTGGTGGATGTAACAGGTGAGAAAGGCTGAGGACAGCTTACATCCCTAATGAAGGGTCTCAGGCAAAATTTCAACTGTTTACTCCCCTCCATAGATGGTGTATGTCCTGTTGAATTCCTCCAACATTTTCTGCATGTTGTTCAAGATTTCCAACATCTGCAGGATCTCTTGTGTGTACAATGTACTGTGTATGTAATCAAGATGGCTTCTTTGGTTTGCTAGAGTAGGAATGCTTTTATGTCTAAAGTTTTTTTTTCTCGCAGTTGTTTAGCTTTGGACTTGCTGATATGGGGATTGTATTCATTTGTTAACCAATGGGGAATGTTATCTTGTCTTGTGGGGCTGGGAGCTTGGGGGGGTGGTTTCGCGGTCTTTTGAGGGGAGGCGGGAAGGAGACGCCGAGGAAGGTGGACGTGTGCCGCACTGCTCGCACCTGGGACCACCCCGGTGGTGCTGCCCTCCTGGTGGGGTCTAACTCCCCCGTTGTGCGACAGTACCTGGGAGCTTGTAAGGAGAAAGAGGGGGGGGCACTTTCTGGAGATCCTCTCGGTGCATTCGAGCGGTATTCGAAGAAGGGGTTGCCCCCCCCCCCCCAAGGGCTGAACCCAGAGTGTAAACGAGGTACGGTGTGGTGTACGCAGGCGAGGTCCAAGGTGATTTGACCAGGGGAGGTAGCACTCGTGATGGGGACCCCCAGATTCCCCGGAGTGCCGACGGGCTAAGTCCTGTTAGTAGATGCCCCGGATGATCTTGAAGGGGAGACACGATTTCCAGCGGGGTGCTGGTGAGGCCCAAAGTGCAGAGACCAGGGGTGGTACATGCAAGGCATATAGCCATAAATGTCAGGAACACTACGGTGAGAAATCACCTTCAAGAGGGGAATGCTGCTATCGCATCTGTTCCTGGTGATGGTAATGTCTAGCACACCAGTGAGGACCCCTAACAGGGGGGTGGGGGGGATTGGAGCATCGAAGGGAGCTGACCGCTGAAGCCTTTAACTTCGGGGATTCTCCAGTGTCGCTGGAGTGGAAACGCAGGCTAGTGGAGAAGATGCTGAAGATGGAAGCTGTTTTTTCTTGGGGTGAGTTTGATGTGGGCTGCTCCAAAAACACTCGCCACACCATCCGGGTGACAGAGGACACCCCATTCCGAGAGAGATCCCGGACGAGCCCCCACAAATGTAACATTTACCCAACAGGCTGGTATGTTTCTAGGGGCAAAAGAGATCCTGCAACTCACCAACCCCACCTCCTGTACACGCAGGCGCTGTGAGAATCGAAGTTTATGCCGCGCGTACCACACAATATCAAACTCACACCTGATACCGTTACAGAATACACTTTAAAGATTTTACTAAAACTAAAAGAGTACTGTGCAATACAGTATATATGAAGGAAAAGAAAATAAAGCAAAAGGTGCCAACTTATCAAAGTTCAGTCAGTTTAGTGCACATCGTTGGAGCTCAACCATCGAACCATTCGACCCCTTGTCGCTTGCCTCTGACCTCCAAGTCCTCGCACCTGGGACCACTCCAGTGGTCAACCGAGCAGTGCAGCGCACGTCCACCTTTCTCGGCGTCTCCTTCCTGCCTCCCCTCAAAAGACCGCGAAACCCCCCCAAGCTCCCAGCCCCACAAGACAAAATAACATTCCCCATTGGTTAACAAATGAATACAATTCCCCATATCAGCAAGTCCAAAGCTAAACAACTGTGAGAAGAAAAACACTTACTAGACATAAAAGCATTCCTACTCAAGCAAACCAAAGAAGCCATTTTGATTACAAACACAGTACATTGTACATGTGTTTACAGTCTTAATCTTCTTTGCTACTGTTTGTTACTCAGCCAGCTGAGCTTAATAGTTCAGTGGGCCAGGCTTCCCCCTTGATCAGAATCTGGTTTATTGTCACTGGCATATGGCAGAACCCTTGGCAGTGTTAATGTACAGAGAGCGTATGAGGTATAGTTCCATAGCTCCTTGAAATTGGTTGCATTAGTTGAAAGGGTGGCAAAAAAAAGTGCATGGCACACTTGCTATTAGTGGGGGCATTATAGGGAAGTTATGTTGCAGCTTTATAAAACTCTGGTTTCCACATTTGAAATACTGCATTCATTTCTGGTTGCTCCATGATAGGAAGGATGTGGAGGTTTTGGAGAAAGTGTAGAAGTGGTTTACCAGGATGCTGTCTGGATCGAAGGGTATATACTAAAGGAATGGATGGAAAAACTAACTTTGTCTTTCATAAACAAAATAATGCAGATGCTGGAAATCCTGATGAAGGGCCTCTGCCTGAAACATTGACTCTTTATTCCTTTCCATAGTTCCTGGGTTGTATTTCCCTCTGTTCCTACACACTACTCGCCATCCTGCCAATAAGTACATCTGCTGAAGTTGTGCAATTGTAGAACACTGGCTTCATTAACTACTGTGATCAAGCCAGTCTGGATGGAAAAGCTATACGGGACACTTTTTAGTATTTGTTCTGAGTTCTAAATGTGATTGTTCTTTTGTAGATTAATGCATCGTTGTTGTGAAGAAATGGATGAGATGAGACTAGAGCAGCTTGCAGCACTGCCAACCTGGCAAGCATCTCTTCTCGTGGACTTGTTCTTTTAGTTGAAACTCTACCAAATGGACAGATCTCCAAAACCCTCCTTTATTTCCAGGACATTAAATTGTTCAATCCTTCCCTGCCTCATCCCCAGAGCTAATTGAAACTTTACCAGAGTCTTGTTTTTAATGTTTTTTTCCTTTTTTCTTCCATTTATTACATCTATAGATTATGGTAGAACCCAGTCCTGAGCAGAATCTTTGAAATTAAGTTGTAATTTTCTATGATTTTAAAACTTGGGCAGAAAAAAAATGGTGGACTGGTTTAGAGATGTGGTCGGTTAATGTTTCTACAGAAATTACTAAATCACACCTGTTTTTTTTATTTGCTCTGGACTTGGTTGTAGACTTGCTGCCTCTGCAAGTTTTTAGAGGAACTTCCTTTCCTCCATGCTCTTCCCTCCCCTGAATCCCACTCCTAGAAGGCGGCTTCCACTATGTTAATATCAGAAGTCTTCTAAACATGAAAGTCACATCAGTTGTCTGAACTGTTTCTAATTTGTTTGACTTCCCTGTTTCCACTCTCCAGCACATCCACCATCAAGGTTTTTCTCCTTTTAACAAGTGCTTGAGACCTCAGTGTTCTCTCTCTACGGGAGACCAAGGCAGTCAATGTGATGGGTCTTTAATAACAGGTGTTTCTTGCTACTCAGTTGGCTGAATTCATGCGGAGTGAGTGGGGTTTCTGGGGTTTTTATTTTCCTTTCACAAGGGGCACGTGGGTTTTCTTTTTATATTTTGCTGTACCATCAGTGTGAAATCCAGGAAGTGTGTATTACTTGAACATGCAATAAGCAGGAAGTCCTGTTTTGGCTACAGTTTTAGAGTCTAGCTATCTTTGGTTATGTTGACATGCTGCTCACATCTGCTTCTATGTGATGTGACTTCCTCACCCCTCTTTCCGTCCCCACCAGTATCACGGTAAATATGATTCATATCGGCCCTGTTAGATACATCTTCAATGCACTTGAGTCAAACCCAGATTTTGTATGATGCTCTGGGTGTCTCTGACCAAGCAATTGTCCTAAAAATTTCTTGAGTAGGATCATGGTATTTTTTAAAATCTGACCAAAACTATCTTTCCATAGGTGACCAAACATCACCAGTTGTTCCCCGATTAGTGATCGGCTGCCTTGTCAGCTATTTACAGTCACGCACTGCTGTGGTCAAGAAAAATTATATTAAATGTGTACCTTATGTGACAGAAGAAAATAAACTGGTGACTGGAGCTGGAGTTTTCCTTTCACTTATTTGTGTCTTTGTGAAAAACGTTGCTTGCAATCAACAAAGTGTTGATTGCACGTACAATTGATGCTTCTAAGCACATTGAACAGACCTTCATGCATTGGATTTAATATGTGCCACACAGGCTGGGTTTCGGTGGCATGGTAGCGTAATAGTGCAACACTTTTACAGGGCTTGTGATCTGGGTTCAATCTCACCACTGAAAGGAGTTTGTGTGTTGTCCCTGTGTTTCCTCTGTGTGCTCCAGTTTCGTCCCACATTCCAAAAGACATGGGTTAACGTGAGTTCGTTTTGGGCATGCTATTGCCGTCTCAAGTAGCTGTTGAACCTGGTCATTCAGATACAGAGTTATTTACCACCTGCATCAAAACACAGTGAAATGTGTCATTTCTGTTAGCGACAAGCCCAGAGATGTGCTGTGGTCAGCCCACAAATGTCACCACACACTTTAGCGGCAACATAGCAAATCCACAATGCTCAGCATAGCAACGCAAAACACAACAAGGTTGAGCAAAACAAGCCCCGTCCCTCCAAACCACCCTCCCATACACATGAACAGTCCTCCAACTCCTTATGTTGTGGGAATATGTACTTCTCTATCTCCTGCCTGATGGTAGGATGGCATAGCCCAAATGGTGGGGGAATCTTTGATAGATGTTACCTCTTTGAGGCAGCACCTCCTGTAGTGCTACAGGATCTTTAGGGGGTGGGGAGGGATGTACCGTAATGTATTGAGTACTGTCCCCTACTCTCTGCAGTTTCTTACATTTCTGGACTGAACAAGGACATCGGAAGGTCAGACCAATTTATATGGTTGACATTAAAAAGTTTATTTTGATGTTCAAGATTATTTTAGACCATAACACCGAAGAATAGAATTAGGCCATTCGGCCCATTGAGTCTGCTTCACCATTTGGTCATGGCTTATTTACTATACCCCTCAACCCCATTCTCCTATCTTCTCTGTGTAACCTTTGATGTCCTTACTAAGCAAGCATCTATCAATCTCCACTTTAAATACTCAATGAGCTGGCCTCTGCAGGCATCTGTAGCAATGAATTTCACAGATTCACAGGGATGTCCTTATATTTTGAGGCTGTGCCCTCTGTTTAAGACTCTCCCACTATTTGAAGCATACTTTTAAGGTCCAATCTATCTATAGATCTTTATAGTTTTTGTAGATATGTTAGAGATGTGGGTTTCTAAGGCAAAGCCAGAATTTAATTGCCCATTCCTAGTTGCCCTTGAGAAGATGGCAGTAATTTGCACACTTGAACTACTAATTTTAAATTCTCGCACCGTCTTGGGTAGGATTTGAACTCCCTTCTCTGGACGATTATTACTTCTGCAACTGATATCTTGGTGTTACTCTGATTCATCCACACAGTTTCACCAGCCCACATGCCCCTCAATTTTAACAAGTTTGCAGTCTTAAAAAAAGAAAGTAATTTTTTTTTGCTGGTGGTAAGCATCTCATGAGATAAATGCAGAACAATCCAGTTGGCGTCGTTTTTCACTATTCCATTTTAAAAAAAGTTTTGCTATTAGCTATGTGCTTGAGAGAAAATCAATAGTAACATGGTGTAGGATTACACAAGCAGCTTTTTGTGGGTTTTGCAATAGCCTAGTAGCCAATAAACAAGATCTGTTTGCATTAAATTGAATTTGAAATTGTTTTTCTCAGAAGTACTGATGTGTTGTGTTTCGATCTTCTCTGGTACTGTTGCTGAATCAGACTCTTGACTAGTTATTTCATCTTGGAATTTATCAGAGATTTGGCTAGACCTTACCTAAATTGCCTGCCCTCAGTTCTGCAACAGATTCGGATTCATTTATTGATCACATTTGCATTTGAAGCATACATAAGTGAAAGGTGTTGTTTGCGTTAACAACCAACACGGCCTAAGAATGCTGGTGGCAACCTGCAAGTGTGGTCATACATTCGATGCCATCATAGCATGCCCACAGTCTACTGCAGAACAACACAGACAATAACAGCCAACGAGCTCCTTTCACACGCATACACCCACACCTCCAATCTCTAGTCTCTTGCCTGGACTCACAGACATTGGGCTTCCAACTTCCAGATACATTGACCCAGGGCTTTGACCTACGCGCCTCTGCCTCTGGAGTAGTATACCAGAGTAATCCAAAACAGCAGCCTTGGATGTTGGATGCCTGCCACTCCCAACACCCACACGTGTTCAAGTATACTTGTGATCTGTAGATCTGTCAGGTTTTCATCCATCGGAAACATCAGGGTTTGTGTGAATTCTTATTAAAACTTGTGATGGGCAGTTTCGCATTCAATCCAACACCTCGTGAATTGTTTCTAAAATGTAATGTCTCTTTTATTCATTCCTTATTCCCCATCGATTTTGCAGATTTCACTGTGTAGCTAGTTGGTCAACCAGCACAGAAACAGACACTAGAGCCCAATTGACCCAGGCTGACCAGGGTACCCATCTAAGCTAGTTCCTTTTGCCTGCGTTTCATCTGTATCTCTCTAAACTGGTGGTTCCCAAACTTGTATGGGTTACCGCCCACTTGGCTCCTAAGCTCCTCCCCAGCGCACCCCCCCCCCCCCCCACTTCCTTTCCATTTAGGAACTATAAGGAACTTTGATTTACGATGCAATGAAAGAAAATGAGAACTGTAAATTAAAAGCAGTGACAAATAATTGCAAAAATTACCCAAATTGATTTAAAGCTACAAATAAATTAATTACAATAAAAACAGTTTTCATCAATATTTTAGAGTATACATTAGTTGTCCAGATTTTCACTGCTTCATTGCTCTTTCAGTTTTCAATTGGATGGGCAGTGCAACGATATCAGCATCTCATCAGCAGGCTGAATGTCACTCAGGAGTCTCAGATCCCCACATTCAGTATTTTTTTGAAAGAAGATGAGCAACTGCACTGAAACTGCTCCACTAAATATGTTGGAAAGGAATTAAGAACATCTTGACCTTTTTCCACAGTGCAAGATAGCGTTCAGAGATTTCTTTCTGCAACCAAAAGTCTTGATATGGTTTTGTTTTTGAACCTCTGCTTCTGCTCAGTCATTTTGTAGCAAGATCAGTTCTTCCTCCATCCTTCCTGTTAATTCCTCATTGCAAGTAGTCAGGAATGGATTTATTATCAATCTGGAATTTGGATTGTGAGAAGATCATGAAATCTCTCTGACATGTCTTTAGGCAGCTCCCCCAGGTGGGCACAGTATACTAGGAAGATCATCGTATGGTATTTCTTTTTCTTCCAATTCGAGCTCAGAAATTGGAAAAGGTTGTGATCGGCAATGTTGCATTTGAACAGGGTTTACTTTGACTGAAATGCGGAGACAACTGATTTTACTTTGATAAGATTCACATGATTTCCTTGAAATTGAAGATTGATTTCATTAAACTTGGCAAACAATTCTAACAAGCAATGTCACGCCTCACATTCTTGAGTTGATTATTGAGTGAAGCGTTCAACTCTTCAAAGAATTTTATCAGTTTCAAAAAGCACAAAGTGTCTCAGGCAGTTTCCTTTTGAGAGCTATCTGAATTTTGAGCGCAACAGCAAGCATTTGAACTGTTCATCATTCTCAATTCAAAGTTCTTGAACTAGTTGAGAATTGAGAGCATGGCACTTTTAATTACAGCTATGATAACAAAACGTAATGACTTGTTTAGCTGATCATTTAGATTTTTTTGTGGCAATGTCCATTGATTTATGTAGCAAATGGTAAATATGTTTGATACAGCTATTTTCAAGAAATGAATAACCCTAAGGTGGTGCCCTGTCATTGATGGTGCCCCATCTGTCGCTCAAGCAAGAATGTTAGTGAGAGTTATGTCCTTCCTCTTTGGAAAAATTGCTCAGCACTTGAAATATTGACTCTCCCTTTGTATCTATTTCTTGAGCTCTTGAATAAACTCATGAGCCCTGCTTTCATCTTTTATGAAGTGATCATAATCATGAAGCAATAATTTGTTGTCTGGTAAAGTTGACTCATCCAACTGCAAAGCTAATTCTGTTGCCCTAAGTATGTTGCATAATGTCTTCCACATTCTCAGACATTTCACCTATTTTCCTTTGAACAGAGTTGTCACTGAATGGAATACCTTTAATTATTATGTCTCCAACTTGCATAAAACTGTACTCAGAACCTTCCTTACTGCAGGTAGAATTAGTTCTCCAATTATATGGGAATTTCCAGATTTAGCTACGAACAATGAAATGATGTATGAAGCACACAACCATCACTATTTTGTTGTGAAGTGCTGGCAAAAGTCCTGAATGTACTCATGAAGTGATTGAAAATAAGTCAAGTTCCGGTTTGCTTTGTCACAGTGTATTCTCTTAAGATGTTCAGGGGTTCTGGACGGTTTCATTGCCTGCTTTGTAAAGCTTTTTTCACACAACAAACACATTCAGACCCACATTTCAGAATCTCCACATTATACTGTCTACACTTCATTTAGTTGGCTTCTGCTGTTTTCATTATGTATTAATGACCATGGACAATCACTAATTGTTTAAATCCAACCTCAAGCATAGCAATCAATAAAGGGGAAAGTTATGATGGCATCATAGCTCAGGCAAAACCTGACTGTCTGAAGATGCATGAAGTGGAGCAGTGATACCTCATTTGGGCTATGGGCTAGGGCAGGCATGGGCAGACTACGGCCCGCGGACCATATGCGGCCCATTAAACTTTTTAATCCGGCCAGCAGAACTTGATGAAATTATATTAATAAACCTTGTTAACGTTTTTTCCCCGCAATTCTGGCGTTTTCCCAATAGATGACACACTCTATATACATTGACCTTTGTTGAGATGCAGCTTATTACTCCACATTTGCGCTTTACTCTTTGTTCGGCTCGACCTATTTGTGTGAACGGGCATTCAGCGTCATGAACGTCAACAAAGCCAGCCATAGATCCAAGTTAACTGACCAACACCTCAGATCCATCCTGAGAATCGCCACAACGAAACTAAATCCAGACTTTGATGCGCTGGCTAAAAAGGGAGACCAACAACACTGTTCCCACTGAAATTAAAAATAAGTTTATTCGTTGTGTTATGTAAAAAATGCATTTGAAAATATTTCTTTCAATAAGCCTTACATGTTATATGTCATTTCTGTTAAGCGATGGACATGAGTAGCGCACAGGTGCATGTACGTTCTCAAAATAAATAACGCGCTCCGCATACTGGCGCGCTACCACTGTTCTGTCTTTGTGCTGGTCGTTGTTGAGTTTTGGCACAGGGGACAATTGAATAAGAAGGAGCAGGACAAGTAGACCTGCATCTCCTACTGTTTTTGAAATAAAGACAGTCAGGAGGAGAGTGATGATGATAATATCTTGAAGATAACAGAATTTTCAGTGCTTTAAAATAATAACTGTTACTATTTAAAAAAGCTGTATTTTCATTTGATTTTCAGTGTTTTAAAAGTCATTTCAATAAATAGCTAAATACCATGGGACTTCAAAGACAGATATTTTGTTGTAATGTATTTGTTAATTTTCAATTGAAATTAAAGCACATGTTTTCTACATATCCATGATATTTTATTTTCTCTTATGAGGTGTATTACCAAAACACTCCGTCCATCTGCTCCTGGTCCGGCCCCCCTGTCAAATTTTAGAACCCTTTGTGGCCCACAAGTCAAAAAGTTTGCCTGCCCCTGGGCTAGGGAAATGAGATGAAGACCATTTGAGAGAGCAGATTTTGAACTTTACCCCATTGAACGCCATAGCCTAGTTCACAAATTGTGTCGCTACATGATTAGAGTATGGGAATCATACTAGCTAACACTGAACTACAATGGTGAATGGCCATAATGTTTTTCTTCAAAGTGAATTGATTATTAAAGTGTGTGCATGTCACTATATACAAATCTGAGATTAATTTTCTTGCCAGCATACACAGTAAATCTGAGAAACACAATAAAATCAATGAAATGCTGCACCCGACAGGATAAACAACCAATGTGGAATGACAACAAGCTGCAAAGGCAAAAGGAAAAATAATAAATGTCAAGAGCATGAGGAGAAGAATCCATAAGTTTTGGAAACAGTTCAGTGATGGAACAAGTGAAATTACCCCATCTGGTTCAAAAGCCTGCTGGTTAAGGGGTTATTGGATCTAGTGGGGTGGGGCCCGAGACTCCCATATGTTAGTCCCACTGACAGCAGCGAGAAGAGAACATAGACTAGATGGTGGAGATCCTTGATGATGGATGCTGCCTTCGTGCACCAGCACTCCGTGTAGATGCACTCAATGGTGGAAAGTGCTTTACCCATGATGTACTGGCCATATCCACTACTTTTTGTAGGATTACACATTCAAGGGCTTTGGTGTTTCCATACCAGGCTGTGATGCATCCAGTCAATATCTCCAGCACATGTCTATAGAAGTTTGCCAAAGTTTTAGAATCTACACAGGCTTTTTATGAAGTAGAGGCACTGCAGTTCTTTCTTCATAATAGCATTTGCATGCTGGGCCCAGGACCAATCCTCTGAAATGATTTAAGCTTGTTGACTCTCTCCACCTCTGATCCCATGATGAGGACTGGCTTATTGACCTCTGGTTTTCTCCTGAAGTCAATAATCAGCTCCTTGGTCTTGGTGACATTGTGAGAGGTTGTTGTTGAAGCACCACCCAACCAGATTTTCAATCTCCCTCCTATATGCTGACTCATCACCACCTTTGATTCAGACAATGGCAGTGTCATCAGCAAACTTAAATAAGGCTTTGGAGGTGTGCTTAGGCTCACAGTCATAAGTATAAACCGAGAAAAGCAGGGGGTTGAGCACACAGCCTTGCGGTACAACTGTGCTGATGGGAGTTTGTGGAGGAAATGTTTTTGTCAATCTGAGCTGACTGAAGTCTTCAAATTAGGAAATCAGGGATCCAATTGCACAAGGAGGTATTGAGGTGAAGTCTTGAAGCTTCTTGATTAATTTTGAGTGGTTGGTAGTATTGAATGCCAAGCTGTGGTCAATGAAGTGCATCCTGCTGTATGCGTCTTTGCTGTCCAGATGTTCCAGGGTTGGGTGAAGTCAATGAAATGGCATCTGCTTTGAAGCTGTTGTGACAGTAGGCATATTGGAATAGATCCAAATCATTCTCAGAAAAGAGTAGTTATGTTTCATCACGAGCTTCTCAAAGCACTTCATCACAGTGGATGTAAGTGCTACCGGACAATAGTCATTGAGGCAGGTTACCATGTTCTTAGGCACCAGTACAATTAAAGCCTGCTTGAAACAAGGGGAATCCTCAGATAACCTTAGTGAGAGGGTTAAGATATTGGTGAACATTCCAGCCAGTTGATCAGCACAAGTCTTTAGCACATGACCGGGTACCCTGCCTGGGCTGGATACTTTCCATGGGTTCACCCTCCTGAAAGATGCTCTCATGTTGGCTACACTGACTGAAATCATATGGTCATTGGGGGCTGCTGGAATCCATGTTTTGATGGTCAAAGTAAACATAAAAGACATTGAGCTTATTTGGGAGGGAGGCTTTATTGTCACCTACAACAAAAAATGTGCAGATACTGGAAATCTGAGCAACACACACAAAATGTTGGAGGCCAGACTGCATCTGTGTAAACAATCAATGTTTTGGGCCAAAACCCTAGGTATTTTTCTGGACCTGTGTGACAGTAGGTAAATTGGAATAGATCCAGGTTGTTCTCAGAAAAGAGCTGTTGTGTTCCATCACACAAAACGTTTATTGTCGTCTATGTCACTTGGTTTCATTTGGTAAGATGTAATAGCATTCTAGCCCTGCCACAGCTATTGAGCATCCTTCAGTGATTCAAGTTTAGTCTAGAATTGCGACTTTGCATGTGAGGTGGCTTTCTGGAGTTTGTATCTGGAACTCCTATATTCTCCAGACTCGAATGCAGATCTAGTCCTCAGCAGATTGCAGATCTCATAATTCATCCAGGGCTTCTCGTTGGGGAAGGCTCTGAATGTTTTTGTGGGGGGGACACTCATTTATAACTGATTCTATGCAGTCTGTGACAGCCATGCTGTATTAATTCGGGTACTCTGTTGAGGCTTTGAACTTGGCCAAATCCACTGACTCAAAGCAATTCTGAAGCTGCCCCTCTGCCTCCCTCGACCACCTCTTTGTTGTCCTAATGTCTGGAGCTGTGCTCTTTAGCCTCTGCCTCCATGCAGGTAGGAAAAGGTCAGTCAAGAGATCAGATTTAGTGAACTGCAGTCTAGGCTTGGAATGGTAGGCATTCCTAATTGTAGTATAGCAGCGTTTGAATGTGTTGGGACCCCTGGTGCTGCAGGTTACATGTAGATGATATTGGGCAGGAATTTCTTCAAACAAGCCTGATTGAAATCCCGGACTATGATTTGAAATGTGTCCAGGTTGGCTATTTCTTGTTTGGTGGTAGCGGCATTCAAAGTCTTGAGTGCCTGATTAACATCTGTTTTTGGCGGTGGGTGCACTGCAGTAAGGATCAAGAAGTAGAACTCTCTTAAGTGGTCGGCACTTAATTGTTAGATGTTCCAGGTTGGGGGCACAAACACAAAAGACCACTGTGCCCAGGCACCACAAGGAGTTGATCATGAAACACAGAAACCCATCTTTTGGCTTCTCCAAATCAGCAGTCCGGTCAAGATGACTTTGGGTCTTACTGACATACCTACCAGTCCAGAGTGAGCCATGTCTCCATGAAACACAGAATAGAGTAATTCCTCATTTCCCTCTGAAATAGCAATCTTGCCTTTGGTCCTCAGTCTTCTCCAGCAATTGAACCTTTGCTAGCAGATGCTGGGTAGCAAGTTTTTCATTCCTTGGATTTTTTACTCTGACTTGAAGTCCACCCCTCCTTTCTCTCTTCCAACTATGATGACGTACGTTTTTTCATGTAAGGATACTGTACCTGCATGCTTGAGAGTTAAGTTTGCCGAGCTCTTTAAGAGGATCATGAAATCGCCTGTTCATTAATGTGGTTCAAAAGTACATTGTTCAAAGGCAAATTACAGGCTGCAGATGGGGTGTCCAGGGAGGGGTAACACCTTTGGTGAAGGGGCTTGTCCTGTCCATTCCGGCAGCTCGCTCACTCACCTTTGGTCCCCACTGGACATTCAGTTAAGAGATTGTTTGCATGCAACAGTGGCCTGATGCACTGCTTTGACAGGTTGGCTAATGCAGGAGAGGTTAGCTGGCAGCCTCATACCCCAGTGAGACAGGAACAACCCTGTCCTAGCAGTGCGATCCAATGGCTAGGAAAGTGGTACTGCAAAGCTCTGTGGAGAGCAAAGGACAAGACAAGGCACAGAAGACGTCATCGTCAACTACTGCAACCAAGGAGGACACCAGTCTGTGATGTTTGTTCATACCACTGGGCCAGGACTTCTGAGGTCAAGAGGGTAGAACTGACCCAGTGCTATGGCTTTTCCAGTTTTAAAAACTCTCCTGCACAAGTGTCCCGTCATCATTGGACATGATGGACAACCACCACAGGTTGCAAATTGCAGTGAGTATTCAGAGGGAGTATATTTAGAAGTTTTATAAGCAACCCGCAACACATTGCCATGATTCACCAACACTGCCTTGCCATCTCCAGATTTCTCACAATATGCCAAATGCAGAAGTGCTTTTCAAAAACTATAATGTGCTTCAAGCAAAGTCTGAGAGAACAGTGGGTTAGCAAGAGATGAGGTGATTGTATGATCTTGTGATCAATTATGAGGCACTGATGATCAAAAGCTTATAAGAAATAATTAAAATAATTAATTTCTTAAATTAAGCCTGTAATCCCTTAGATGCCCTCTTGTTACCATGTGCCTCCCACAGTCTCCTTAATCTTTATTGGCCCCTTAGAAACTCCCACAGTCCCGGGATGGTGGGGGGGGGGGTGCGATATCACCTGCTTTGGGAGCCACTGCACATTCCCAATTAATGTTCCCATTGAAGTACTTCTTAAATGTTTTTAATGTGCCTGCCTCAACCACTTCGTCTGGCAGCTTATTCCATATACACCACTCTCTGGGTGAAACGGTTTTCCCTCAGGTTCCTCCCTCTCACCCATGTCCTTTTGCTCTTGGTTTCCCAAGGCCTGGAAAAAAAGACACCCTATTTTTGCCCCTCATGATTTTATACACCTGTATAAGATCACCCCTCATCTCCCTACACTCCAATGAAAAACTCAAAAACTGCTCAACCTCAGTAACTCTGTCCCTCGAGGACGGGAACAGCCTCATAAATCTCCTCTGCACCCTTCACAGCTTAATGGCATCTTTCCTATAGCAGGCTGACCAAAACTGAAAACTTCATTAATAACAAGCTGGAACTTTGTTTGAGTCCTGAGGGTCACTGGTGAAGATAGGGTGCTGTTCCTCCATAGTCAATATCTACTTCCTACGCTTTTCAATGGGGCCCTCTCAGAGAAATAAAATGGCAGCTAACTGGAATCTCCAGGTTTCCACTGTAGATCAGATGGAGGAGTTCTACCAAATGGTCTCCAATCTGTGAATCTCTGTGAGTGCACTGGGAAGTCAAAGACCCAATGTTTGTGAATCCTCGACTCCGTTGGGGGCTAGAGGGAGGAATGGGGTCTGTTGTGCTGTTGTTGCTTTGTCACTTGTTCTGTTTTGTGCTCTGCCTTGTTTTTTTTAGTATCGTGGGCATGCTATGTTAATACCGGAATGTGTGTTGACACTTGTAGGTTGCCCCCAGCACATTCTTGGTGTGTTGGTTATTGACGCAAATGGTGCATTTCACCGTATGTTTGCATGTGAAACTGATTCTGAATCTGATTTTGATTTCTCCAAAGTAGAAGAAACCATATAATGAGATCTGAACACCATTTATGGATGAAGTGTAAGTCGATCACTGATGCATTGAAGGATTGTTCATCTGCCTGGATGGTGATAATGGAGTGGGAAAAGTGCATGTGTTGTGCATTGTGGTCCCATGGGAAGGAAAGTGGTTGGTTAGAAGAGATAAAGGACTAATCCCTTGGAATGCTGAAAGGGGAGAGGGAAATTTGACCGTGTGGGTTTCCTCTGGGTGCTCTGGTTTCCTCTCACTTTCCAAACGATGGGTTAGGGTTAGTAAGTTATGCACATGCTATGATAGCGCTGGAAATGTGGTTAAACTTGTGGGTTGTCTCCTACCCAATTCTCGCTGATTTGATTTGACACAAATGACAGATTTCACTCTGTTTCCATGTATATATGACAAATACAACCCAGCCCAGTCGGGGTACCTGCCTGAGTACTATTCTATCTTGGTGTTGAAGATGGAGGAAATTTATCTCCAGTCTTGGTGGAGTGGAGGTTGTGAACAAGGAACCCCTCTCAAGCTAGGTGAGAAAATAGTGAGGGCAGTGCTGCAGAAAACCGAAGGAGAGTTATAAAGTATGCTCAAAGTAGCTTTATTATCAATGTACATATATGTCACCACATGCTGCCCTGAGATTCATTTTCTTACAGGCATTTACTAGAAAACTAAGAAATACAATAGAATTTATGACAAGCTATAAATAACAAAGACAATGTGCAAAAGAACACAAATAAAATAAATAAAAAATATTTTTTTATTTTGAGTTGTAGAATCCTTGAATGTGTGACTGTATGTTGATGAATGTGGTTACCTTTGCTTGCTGATCCTTTTGCCTGAGCAGATAATGGTTCTATGGTTCTATAACAGAAATTTGTAACTAGGTCCATCCACTGAGGTCAGATAGATGCTGCACAACCAGCTGCGGCCAAGTGAACAAAAATACAAAGTACCACCGCCCTTACAGGGTCATATTCAGAAGGCTCTGCCGGCCGAGGGGCAGTATTTTAGGGCGGACTACTGAAGTTCTGCCCACCAAGCCGAGTCTTTGTTTGAAGTCAAAAAATGACAATAAGTAGAAAAAAGGAATTTTCTTTGTGTTTTTTTTTCAATCTTTACTTTCCATTTTAGCTGTGTCTCCAGGACTAGTGTCCGGCTGTGCTGGGAGACAGCTCTTTACATTGCGTAGGGCACCAAGTTACTTACTGGAGGAGCAGGTACTGACCACAAGCCCTTTGAGCGACTCCAACTTTCATCAAGATCATAGCTGATCTTTAAACTCAGAATACAATCTTATTTATTATCACTAGCTTATGACCTGTTTTGTAATACAGAGCAAAGTCATAAAAATTACTATAAATTACAAAAATAGTGCAAAACATGGAATAACAAGGTAGTGTTCATGGATTCATGGACCAATCAGAAACCTGATGCAAGAGGAAAAGAAGCTGTTCCTGATTTGCTGAGTATGGGTCTTTTCAGGGTCTTGTACTTCCTCCCTAGTGGTACTATTGAAATAATTAAATATGTTTAAATGTTAAAATGAATCTGAATCAGGTTTATTATCAATGGCATAGAGTATGTCATGAAATTTGTTGTTTTGTAGCAGCAGTACAGTGCAATATATTTTAAAAATTGCCTTAATTTACAATAAGAAATATATATAAAAAATCAGTGCAATAAAGACCAAAGAATGAGGTAGCATCTATGGGTTTGTGGTACTTTCATAAATCTAATGGCAGAGAGGAAGAAGCTGTTCCTGAAACATTGAGTGTTTGTTTTCAGGCTCCTGCACCTCTTTCCTGATGGTAATAATGAGAAGAGGGCATGTTTGGATGCTGAGGGTCTTTAGTGATGGATGCCACCCTGGTGAAGAAGATGTCCTTGATCTCGGGGAGGGTTGTGCCCGTGATGGAGCTGTCTGGGCCTATGATCCTCCGCGACCTTTTGCTATCCTGTCCAGTGGAGTCTCATCTTTATGTTCCTACATTATTCTTGTTTCCTTAATTTCCTTTTCTTTCCAATAAATCCAGAGATTTATTGATCTCTGTTTGGAATTATCTGAAAGACTGACTCCAGGGTAGAGAATTCCAAAGATTGGCCACCCTCTTCATTTAGTTCAAAATGGCTACCCTTTACTGTGAGACTGTGACCCCCCCCCCCCCCCCCCCGTTTCTAGGCCCCTTGTTATTGCTCTAGCGCCTTGAATGTGGAGAATAGATGTGTACAAATGACATACAAAACAAAGCTTTTCACTGCACCTCAGAATATGTGACATAGATAATAAACCAACCAACCAAGCCCCTTCATCAGGACTGGAAAAAAAGGAGGGCAGAAGCCAGAATAAGAAAATGAGTGGGAAGGTGATTGGTGAGACCAAGTGAGGGAGAATGTGTGTGCGTGGAGGAGTGGGATAATGTAAGAAGCCAGGATATGATTGGTGGAAGAGGTAAAGGGGTGAAGAAGAAGGAATCTTATAGGAGAGGAAAGTAAACCACAGGAGAACAGGAAGAAAGAAGGGCACCAGAGTGAGGTGAGGAGAACAGAAGAGGTACGAGGGGAGCTGGAACGGGGAATGGAAAAAGAGAGAAGGGTGAGGGGAGAGAAATTGCCTCAAGCTAGAGAAATTGATGTTCATGCTGTCAGCTTGGAGGTTACCCAGGTGGAATATGAGTTGTTGCTGCTCCAACCTGAGAGTACCCTCATCATGGCAGTAGAGGAATGGGAAGTGGAATTGAAATAGTTTACCCTGAGAAATATTGTCTATTATGGAGTGAGTGAAGCTGCTTGACAAAGCAGTTCCCACAATCTGTATTGGGTCTCACCGATGTAGAGGAGGCCGCACCAAGTACACTGGATAATGTAGACAATCCTGACAGACTCACAAGTGAAATGTTGCCTCACCTGGAAGGACTGTTGGGGGCCTTGAGTGGTGGTGAGGGAGGAGGTGAATGGGATGGTGTAGGTCTTCTTGGCTGGGAAGATATCTCATCAACTTTGCTCTCATATTTCTATCAGCTGCCTTAACTCTAAGGCCCCAGTTACCATGCCGTCTGCAGAGGCAGACAGGGCACCTTCTCCACCCTGTATGATAACCTTGTTTAAATGTCCCCTGCACCCAACCCCCACTGTCTGCAGAAACAGGTGTATACAGTCATGAGGGGCAGAGATACAGTGAATGCACTCGTCTCTTTTTCCCAGGGTAAGGGAACTGAAAACTAGAGGAGACATGAGAGGCGACGGTTGCTGCAGTCTGGTGGAACACACAAAACGCTGGAGGAACTCACCAGGTCAGGCAGCTTCTGTGGAAGGAAAATGGGCAGTCAATATCTCAGGTTGGAGCCCTGAAACTAGGTTTAAGGTGAGTGGAGAAACATTTAAAAGGAACCTGAGGGGCAACTTCCTCATGCAGAGTCGGGTCAGTATAGAACATAGAACAGCACAGGCTGTTGGGCTGAGCTTTTAGCTTACTCTAAGATCCATCTAACCTTCCCTCCATGTTTCTTTCATCTAAGTGCGAGTTTCTTAATCTATTAGTCTTTACCACCGCCCCCAGAAGTGCACTGTATATACCTACCAGATTCGGAGTAAAAACCTTCCTCTGACATGCCCCCTACATGGAATGAGATGCCAGAGAAAGTGGTTGAGATGAGTGTAGCTGTGGAGAGCATTCTAACCAGGTGCAGAACATTGTAAACTCAACCAGCTCCATCCACGACAATAGCCTCCTCAGTATTGAGGAGTCCTTCAAAAGCTGGTACCTCAAAAAGGCAACATCCATCATTAAGGACCTCCATCACCCAAGACATGCCCTCTTCTTATTGCTGCCATCAAGGAGGAGGTAGAAGAGCCTGAAAATGCACACTCGATGTTTTAGAAAAAGCTTCTTCCCCTTCGCCATCAGATTTCTAAATAGACAATGAACCGCCATGAACACTACCTCATTATCTTTTCTTCATTTTTTTGCTCTTTTTGAACTACTTATTTAATTTATAGTTTTTAATGTATTGCCCTGCACTGCTGCTGTTAATCAATGAATTTCACAATATTTGCCAGTGATTTTAAACCTGATTCTGATATGGGATTAACAATATTGGATGTGCAGATGGATAGCGTATGTTTAGAGCAGGGGTTCCCAACCTTTTCTATGCCATGGAGCATAACCACAACCAAGGGATCTGTGGACCCCAGGTTGGGGACCCCCTGGTTTAGAGGGATATGGACCCAATACCTACAAATTGGACTAGCTTAGATGGGCCCCTTGATCAGCATGGATAAGGTGGGCCAAAGGCCCTGTTACCCTGCTCTTTGACTTTAAGACATTTATATGACAATGGGTAAGTATATGGATAGGGGACAGCTAGAGAGGTATTGGCCCAATGTGAGCAAATGGGACTAATTTAGGTAGGCCCCATGGCCAGCATGACGAGTTAGGCCAAAGGGCTAACACAATGACTCAATAACATATTAGACAAGTGGGAAATGTGAAGGAGTGTATTTTAACAACAGCATCTCGTAAAACCTTAAAAAGCTTTAAATCTGGACCGGTTGTAAAGATATGACAACAGCATGAATCTGCAGTAAGATTCTGAAGTTTATTGTCTGGCATGAAAAGTACAAATAATCAAACAGTTCAATGAAAAATGTTTACAGCTTTCACATTTGTATTCCCAGTAATAAATACTCTAAACTAGCAAGTTTGTTCCAACAAGAAATCAGCCATAATTTACCATCGAAATAAATATTAAGTTAAAGGATCGTGGGAACTTTTACCCTCTCCCCCAACTAAATACACCAAAGAGAAAAAAGATCTGTGCCTCCCCGCTAATGCTTTGTACACTCGATCCACCAAGTTCAGGGATACATTTTGTTCAGTATTTTCATGAACCCTGAACGTGCCTCCCATTCCCCCCCCCACCCCAACCCCTGACTTTATAATCCAGTCAGCTGGACTTCTCTCATTCGGAAAAAAATCATCCGCGAGTATCTCCGAGACTTGTTAAAGTTTCCCTTTGGTTGTCACCGTTTACTCAATGCGCCATTAGAGGATTGGCAAAGAGGCCAAATGGAAGCAAAGAAATACCAAGCGATAACATGTTAAAATCCATCGACACTACTATTAGGATAAGACTGAAAATGTTTAACAAGACAAAAGTAATAGCAAAGTTATAACAACTATCACACAAAGTAACTTCCTAATACTCAATATTTTTTGTTTCGTATGAATCACGACATAATCAGTGCACCTGACTAAGGAGAGCCATCCTCAAACTTTAAGTTTGTTCCCTTAGAATAAATTAAGCTAAACCACATATTGGTAAAATTAATGTCATTTTTTTTGTTTAAAACTTGCAAATATAAAGGAAACATAAATATACACAGAACGACTTTTACAATGCAATAATATATATTCAATCTCTGAATAAGTTAAGCTACAAGAAGCTATTAATTGCCAAAATATTAACTAGGTCATGGTGCTTTTTTTTACATTTTTTTTGTTCTGTAATGTAAGCTACCACAGATTTGTACAATACACTTAACACGGTTTTAAAACAATAGAAAATCTTTTTTTAACCATTTTTTAATCTTAAAAACTATTCTAACAAAATGAGACCCATGTTTTACACATAGAGTTCCGGACACAAAGAAACATCTGACGTTAAAGAGAGAAAAAATAATAGCAAAAAAAGTGAGAATGCAAACTAACTAGCAAGTTTGGTAAATAGTCAAGTCCTGGGGGGAGAGGAGGGGGAATTTTTTAAAAAAAGCTCCACCCCCACACACAACGTCAACATGGGTCAAAGCAAAATTGGAAATCTAAAGCTTTTATTTAAAAGGTAGCAGAGCCTTTAGTGCTTTGCTCAGTTTTGAATAAGTTAAGGTAGGGCTTGCGTCAGTAGCTTTCCAAAAACCTTTCCTCAGGAACACACAAAGGATCAATTAGCACCTACCATCCCCAAAAAAGGAAGAATAACAAATTTTAAAGAGGTGGTAAAGATAAATAAATATACTGAGGCCCTCAAACAAATGATCAAACTATTTGGATTAAAGAGAATAGTGTCAAAAATAAAAAAGCTTGACATCGTCCTTTTAATTCCCGTGCCTACGACTTTGGTATTCCGGACCAAATTTTAGTTGGGCTCTTTCTAGAAGACCCCAGCTTTCTCCCTTTCTGAGCTGCTGAGTGTTTAACATCCAGCAAAAACAGCAGAAGGAAGGGGGCGGGGGTGGCATTGTGGTTGGTCGGTCTTCATAAGCCGCGTTAGTGGTCAGAGGCACAATATTGAGAATGGGTCTGGATGAATCACTAAGACCAGGTCTTCACCGCAGAGACCGCCTGTCCCAGCTGGTTTTCCTTGACTTATTAGAAAAATCTCTTAACAGTCGGTGACATCTGGTGTTATGCTCCACCAAGCGGGACTGTGTTAGTGCCAACCAACACTAGGCAGTTGTCCACATACTGGACAGATATCTGCTTGACATAACTAACTAAAGAGACAAGATCTAACTAAAGTCTGACACTTCTCTACAACTGTGTAAATGAACAATAACTTTATTTAGGGGGGAAGGGTGAAGTTTTTGTTATAAAAATTGCCATAAACTGTCTTTGGGGCCAGACATTCAAATTAGGTAAGAAACACAACATATTTTAATAGCATCTTACTGGGTCTATCAAAATCAACTCAAACCCTTCATCTATAATGAATGACTTTGCAAATGCTGAGAGGGAGAACAACAATGCGTACTTCAGAAGAAATGTTGAATTATTTTCCTCAAAATGAAAACTTACACCAACAAAAGGAAGAAAGTAAAAAAAGGACCTTGTGAACATGACAATTTTCCCGTCTTGTTCAAATAAAACAGGTTTCAAAGACCGGCTAAGCCAGGAAATCGAAAGTCAATTGACTTTTATTTTTTTGGCAATCTTCTCTTTAAAAATGTCGATCTATTACAGCAACTAAACAGGAAGGCCTCAACGAAATCTTGTCAGCTGTTATGATGTCACTGTGTGGAACCTGTACTGTTGAGAAAGTGCTCCCATCAAACGATATGCTCTCAGTATCACTGAGTACAAACTTACAATTCTTGCTCGTAAACAATGTGTTTTATGCTCCCTTTTTTTGTCTTAAAAAGTTATCAATCTAGAGCACACGTGACAAAACTGTCCTCCCCTCCCACTAAAAGAACGTAGCCTGTCAAAATATTCTCTTTTTTTTCAATCAAGGTTCTGTAAAAATTTTCAATGAGGTCTTTTTCTTTTTTATAAAAATAGATTTTTTTAAACCCATTCACATCAAAGAGATCGCCTCTTTGGCAAGATTTATTATAATATGAAAAGTCATCAAATGTTTTGCCAATGTTGTTCTGTTAGAACCCTCCCATCCCAGCATGGTAATATGGACTTTTTACAATAATCTATCTATCACAATAGGAAGAGCTCGGAAGGGGGAGACGAACGGTTCAAAGTCTGCATTGTATTCCTTCAACAGGTCTTAAGGATTTTTAGATACATTGTAAAGGGAATCACTTATGAATTTTATCTTTAACAAAGCCTATACATTAATACCTTTCATTTCTCTTTGTCAGTCCTTCCACACTCAGAGGATTGTTAGAGACATTTTTGTTCTGAACACTATAGACCTTCTCTAGAACTATCTACAGGCATCCTTCTGTATATAAGCACAGAAGGTTCTGCAGATACTGGAAATCCAGAGTAACATGTACAAAGTGCTGCAAGAACTCAGCAAGTCAGGCAGCATCAATGGAGAAGAATAAACTGTTGACATTTCAGACCAAGACCCTTCATCAAGACTCCCTGACCTGCTCAATTCCGCTAACATTTTGGGTGTGTTATCCATCTGTATTTAATGGTTTGATGAGCTTAATTCACCTCCACCTCTGATGTAATGAGAGTTTAGATCCTGATAACACTACAGAATATCTTTGTATCTCCACAACTTTCTCTGTATTCTGGTTTTGATTCTTTAACTAAACAGTGAAATACGAGGTTGAGAGGTGGTTTGATGCCAAATGGTACAGAGGGCATTGGGAAACCATTGTTAAAAGTGGGAGGGGGAGATAATTAATTTGCTTTTCAAAACAACTCCAAAATGTGTTTTAATGGGGAGGGTGGGATCACATCTATCTGTAGTTGCTTGGAAAACCAATGTTGTCTCCAATGGAAAGGGGAAGTCAATAGAGTTCAATTGAAAAAAAATCAAAGAATAATTCTCTGCTATTGCTGGCCTGTCTGAGCTTCTGTTTTGTTGACTGGTTATATCTTGGTAGCAATTTGTACAGCAATATTTCCCAAACGGCTCTATTAATACATACACAAAGCCATCTAGATACACAGCATGGAGCCCAGAGCTTTGGAAGGACCACTCGGCAAAGTATTTCCTCCTGGGTACCTTGTGGCCAGCTGCTTAATGAGAGGCAATATAAGATCTCAGAAAGCATAAAAGAAAGTGATTGTGTGCAATATGCACCCTTTCCAGCTTTCTTAAACTAACAAGGCTTATGCTTCTCCAATAGTCACTTGCGTCTCAGGCACATAAATAGCCACAAAATTTGGATTCTTGCTGTACTGTTTCATGATGAGATTGCTAACCATTATGAGTAAATGCTGTCATGATAAAATGAACCTCTCATATAGGTATCCTTTGACTAGTTTATTATCGTCTCTTCAATAGTCATGCAAAGTAGCAAAGCAACAGTGAGAGGTGCTGACTTAAATGGCCATTGCATCACCTAGGGAGGTCTAAGCAGTTCATGTCATGTGTTGAGCATATTATACCACGGTGAGAAACCATTTGTTCCTGGCGTGCATTATATGGCGTCGATTAATTATAGAATTATAAACCTATGTTACTGATGGTAATGATATATCACAAATAAATATAGAGAAGAAAGGTTACTGAGTATTAGAGAGAGAGAACAGAGTGAGTTATTTGGTTTCCCTATTAGAGGGAGCCACAGATTACCTACGAACTAATGGAGGTGAAGATACAGTATATCAGAAGATGTTATACTTAAGAGCTACAGTACAATAATAATGATGTCTCAAGTCTGACGTACACATGTGACAAATTAGAATTACCAACAAAAATGAAGTTTCACATAAACGGCACATCATAGCTGGGGAGCCCAATACCAATTCAGCTCCAAGGAGAAGACAGCTGTGTAAGCACTCTACATGGGAACACAGTTCCTGCACTTGACTCGAAAAGCAGACCTTGCAGGATTCTTGAGAAAACACTGGGGTGACGTCAGCATCTACTCTCACCCCTTTCTCCCTTGGAAAGAGGTCATCCCAGTCTGAGAGGGAGTCCCAAAGCCTGAAGTTTGAGTAAATGGCAGAGTTGTAATAAGTCACTTCACTGGCGTCAATTGGAAAATGTTTCTCTTTCAGCAAGAGAAATTACTAATGGGCTTGGGGCATGATATCACTCTGCCTCAATCCGGACAAATGATAAATCTCTGAATCACCACTATGAATTAGTTCATCAGCAGAGAAACTTAGGTATCTGTTACATGAAAGTTATACACATGTGCGCAAGGTACATCTCCACACAAGATGTAGTCAACCAAACATTTGCATTCCCATACCAGGTCCCTGCTTGCAGACTCATCCCGGAAATGCAAAATATTCCTAAGCTGGCAAAAAAGATTGCCGATTGTCACGCATTTCTGCACCTACTCACATTCCCCTGCGTCCTCAAATGTCAGAGAATGCCTGTCCTTGGGAGGGGGAGGAGGGGGACTCAGTTTAATCCCCTTCAGTCGCTCTATTTTCACTGGACTGTAACCTTAACCTTCTGCACTTACAAAAGAGGATGGGGAAAGTAGGTATAGAACCGGTACTGTGAAAGTAAAGTGGCACTGTCCCTTTAAGTCTGGCGATAGCAGGGTCAGGGTCAGGATAAATATAACGTGTGAAATTAGTGAATGATTTCATAGGGTGTTTTTGTAGACATTGTCTTTTGTAACTGGGTGTGCTGGCTCCATGACAACCAGGAGAGTGCTGAATTCCAATAAATTCTGTCTTTGATTTGGTGTGTTGAGCAGTCCTTATACCTCACTGAGAAATTTGTACTATTGCAGTTTTAAATCATCTTCATTCACATAATGCAGTGAAGGTATGAGGGCTGTAGCAACAAGCGGTGAAGTATGATGGATAAATGAGAAAGCTGGAGATTTCTGTTCTACTTGTGGGATAGCTCGTGGGTGTAGGGTTCAATTGTCCGGAGGAGAGTTTACCAACTCATTACATCACCCATCCAACATCACCTATTCCTTTGAACAGAAAGGTGTCGATCATTGAAGGGAGATGACTGATTTCCAAACCGGCAGTACAGGACAGGAGACAGACCACAATACACTTGTAGGAGAGTTACCTTCACCTGGGAATCTCAGCAACTGGAGGGAAGACTTTCCTCCGTCGTGCCATCACGTGATGTAGTGCAAATAACAATGCAAGAGTGATCTTAATATAAGGTCGTGTACTTGTAACTGTTCATGGCCATTGAGGGTGGATGTGTGTGCATTTTATAGACGCGCGTGGAAAGGAAGGTATCAGATTAGCCTTTGTTGATTCTCTGCAGTGTCCTGTGAAGTGACTGCATGTGAGTGAGTGTTAATGGTGGGAAATGTGAAGGAGTGGTTTGCTACAACACTCTGGGCTGGAAAACAGTAAGTGGCTGTTATGGGTGATGTTGAAGCTGTGGCCACGAGTGTTGCAAGTATGCACACACAAGTCGGATGGAGGCTGAAGAAAAGAGCCTGCGTTAAGGGTTAGCGGACTGTGTATGTATGTGGGTGTGAGGGAGGGAGGAATGGGGCTTGTTTTGCTGATGTTGTGATTGTGGACATGCTGGAATGTGCGGTAACACTTGAGGGCTGCCCCCAGCACACCTTCAGATGGGTTGGTTGTAAATGCAGATAACGTATTTCACTGCGAGTTTCAATGTACATGTGATAAATAAACTTGATTCTTGAGTCAAATGTGCAGAGTGCAAAAAGAACACTAACCTTCATATGCTCTTCTGTTCATCAGTTAGGTGAGACTGAACAGAGAACATTCAGATCCTATTGGCTCTTTCTAATATTGTGGGTCTGGGAAGTACATTTACAAGGAGCAGGAAAGCACATCCATCATGAAGGGTCCCCACCACTCAGGCCATGCTGTCTTAATCAAGGGCAGTGAAGAGAGGGTGCTACCTGACCACCCGTCAGTGGGCAGCTCCCATAGTCTCAGCAACACTGGGACTCTCAGTTCATAACTCCTAGCCATGTCACCGCAAAGAAGCAGCCTGGCCTTTCCAACCAATGGGGACCAACCTGTGAACTTTAGCATTATGCAGGCAACCTCATCAGTGTTCTACCTTAAAGGAGAAGCCTCCCACAGTTAGCACACAAGAGAAGGGTTTTTGCCAGCACCAACACAATGATTTTATCACAAGATGATATATTCTCCGTAATGAACATCTCACTGCTCGCACTGTTGTAATGGCTGACAGTTGAATCTACTCAGAATATTGTGATATATTCACACTTGGAGTGTTGTGTCCAGTTCTGGTCGCCTCTATAGGAAGAGCAATAATAGTAAGATACAAAAGGAAGCGAGGACCTGGTATTTTATGCAACGAATGGTTATGATCAAGAACTCACTGTTTATAGAGGTGGTGAAAATTGCGTTGGTCAGGACCTTCAGAAGGGAGAAAAGATTCACCAGGATGTTGGAGTATTGGTTTCAGTACTAGAGTATTTATTTGGAGTATTGTGTTCAGTACTAGAGTATTTAACTGGAGTATTGGGTTCAGTACTGGAGTATTTATTTGGTGTATTGTGTTCAGTACTAGAGTATTTAATTGGAGTATTGGGTTCAGTACTGGAGTATTTATTTGGAGTATTGGGTTTAGTACTGAAATATTTATTTGGAGTATTGTGTTCAGTACTAGAGTATTTATTTGGAGTATTGGGTTTAGTACTGAAATATTTGTTTGGAGTATTGTGTTCAGTACTAGAGTATTTATTTGAAGTATTGTGTTCCATTTTTGGTTGCCTCATTATAGAAAGTATGTGGAAGCTTTAGAGAGGATGCAGAGGAGATTTACCAGGATGCTGCCTGGACTAGAGAGCATGTCTTATGAAGATAGGCTGAGCGAGCTAGTGCTTTTCTATTTGAGTAAAGGAGGATGAATGACCACTGGATAGATGTGTACAAGATGATTAAAGGCATAGATCGAGTGGACAGCCAGAGACATTTTTTTAGGACGGAAATGGCTAAAACAAGAGAGCGTAATTTTAAGGTGACTGGGGGAAAGTATGGGGGAAAAATTCAGAGGTAAATTTTTTTTACTGGAGAGTAGTGGGTGCCCTGCTATGGATGATGGAAGAAGCAAGATACATTATGGGCACTTAAGAAACTCTTAGATAGACACATGGATGATAGAAAAGTGGACGGTTATGTGGGAAGAAAGGATTAGATTGATCTTGGTGTAGGTCAAAAGGTCGGCATAACATCGTGGCTGAATGGCCTGTACTGTACTGTAAATGTTTTGAGTTCTTGGATTTGAGTTTAATGAGATGGGATATCGAAACGAGGGCAGAGGTCTGCAGAATGTGGAGGGATTGGGACTGAGAGATCACTACAGGGATAATTTTAAAATGTCTTCTGCCTGTTTGACTTTAAGACCAGGGCTGGACTGCCCTACTGTAGTTGGTAATGTTTGATACTTTGTTCTGTCCTGCTTTGGTTATCGCGACAAGGCGTCATTAGGTACCTGACCAAGAGCTGACTGAAGATCTGCCCCAACCTTCCTCAATGTCAGACGAAGTTCTGCGAAGAACCAGCAAGTGTGAAGGACACCAAGGAGATGCGACCTGGAGTCATGAGGTGAAGGTGGCCAGCGGTCGACGTGGTCTGATAAGGAGTCGCTCTGTAACAGGGGATGTGAACAGTCCTCCCCAGCTCAGCCTTCCAGAGGCACAGACAACAACAGGACGGTAAGGGGAAGTTGAGAAAGTGCAAACTTTTCCTGCTAAGGCATCCACAGGTTAAGCATTCTCTCCTTTCTTATACTCCAGGAAGCCTGTCATGTAAACAGTTCACTTTTTAAAGAGGAAAGAATCTCATACTTCAATTTTACTTTATAAATATAGGGATATCAATGCACATTTTTACATTACATCCTCCCAAAAGTTCGAGGGTCTGTCCGACAGGATGGCTCAATGCCATGAGTTTTGTGTTAAAAAAGATTGCTTCATAACTGACAAATTGTAAATGGTCCATTAAGAACAAATATTCCTGTATAACCACATCCTGTCTTAGTGAAATTAGCCACTAATCTACATTCTTTGCTTAAAGCAGGTAACCAGAGAGAGCAGGCTTACACTAACAAAAGGAGAGGGTAGAAGATCCCACCTCTACAGCTTGAAGCCTCTGAGCTAATTTGCCCATATAAAAGATTCCCACACGTAGACACTAGGCCTGGTGCTATCTAGCCAGCCAAAGTTGCCCCTGGAGACAAAGACCATGCAACTGGCTACACAACTATGCTGCTTACGTACAAGTTTTTTTTTGGTGAACGCCATAAACATTGTTTCAGTGTCTTCACGGTTTCTCTCATGGAGGAGGTCAGATAACAATTACTCAGAAGCTAGAAAAGTATCCCTCAAATATTTTTGAAGTGGGGGCACTGTCATTTTTAAGATGAGATTATGCATAGCGTTTTATTAAAGGGGAAACCTATTTTGAAAATAGTTTAACTCAACAGACACAATCCATTACTAAGTGTTCTGAAACCATGCTACTGTGCTGCAGGTTAAGTCCACTTTGCAGTTTTGCCCTCCCTGTTAGACAGGTGCTTTTAAACCCCTTCTTGCAGTGTGCATAGAGTAGGGACCATAATAAGCCTCAGTAGGGTCAAGACTTCTTTTTATGCATCGAGTTACAAAATGCTAATTCTGCCAATAAGATCGTGGTACACAGTTTACACCCAAACTGTTCCTTATTCATGACTCCAGACTGTGACCTGCTTTCTTTTGGGATGCTGGCACTGAAAGAGACTTTCTGTGCAAGAACTGCCCATGGAGGGATGCAAAGTTATGAACTGGATGCGCCTTTCATGGCACAGAACACTTGGCAGGGACCCGTGAACAACTCAGTAAAGACTTTTTGAAAATTAGTTTACAGTAACGCACTTCATTGCTTGTCGGAGCCCAGCCCAAATGTTTTAGCTGCTCGGTATTGCACATTTTTTTTTGTTCTTGGTTAATGAAACCGTGGAAGGAACAAGGAAAAAGAGAAAAAAGGTAAATTAATTATGAGCTGTAATTCATAAATATTCCCCTTTAAAAGATTTTTTTCTCTATATGTCAATTGCAACCACACGAAAACAGGTCTTAGTGAAAATGTTCTAAAGTTTCCCAGCTCTCTGTTCTGCCCTTTCAACAGATTATCACCTTCAAAGAAGGCAGTTATAAGCATTATTATTAATATTAGGCTGGGTTAAAACCCCCTGCGTAGTATTGTTTTATATGTATTATATTCATATAATAAGAGCTATGAAAAAAGTATTCAAAGTTGTTTATGAAATAGCTTCCTGATTATTTGTTGTAACATGTCCTGTATCAATATAATGCTAACACTGGCTCTTGAGAAAAAGTCTGTTCTGTGTTTCACTGTAAGCCCAGTTATATTAATGGATTTTTTTTTGATTTTTTTTGTTCTGTTCTGTTGCTGTGTGTGTGTTTGGTGGCATATTGATTATTTTCCTTTACTTTTTTTGTGTTGCGAAGGGGCGCTTCTGTGTTTTGTTTTTTTTTGTTTGTTTTTCTCTCTCTCGCGCGCGTACGTGAGGTGGCTTCACGACTTGTGTGTCTTGCTCGTCTTGAAGGACACCTGGAGGACTCGGTCGCCGAGGCGGTAGCCATTCAGGCTGGCGATGGCCATGGCCGCCTCGTCGTAGTTGGTCATGGTGACGAAGCCGAAGCCTTTGCACTTGTTGGTGTTGAAGTCGCGGATGACTTTGACGTTGGTGACGGCTCCGAAAGGCCCGAACAGCTGCCAGAGGACACTCTCATCTGCTTCGGGGGATAGGTTGTACACGAAGATGCACCAGCCAGTGCCCGTGGGGCCTGAGAGGTTCACTCCTGCCAGGCTTGTCATCCCCTCTATTGTGATTGGAGAGAACCTGGTGGACAGAGAGAGAGGGCTGCTTGGGTGTGAATCAGATATTTAACCACTTCATACACACAACAACAAAAAGAACTTCAATATCATCAACAGTTACTTCAAAATCATTGATGTTCCATAAGAATGACAACTATAAATTTCTCAATGTAATCATTTCAGAGATTCCCTGCTGGGTCCTACACAAAAATTACATTACAAAGAAAGCACGACCTTTCCTCAACTTAATTAGAAGTTTGCAAAGATCAGGTAGGACAAATTTCTGTGCGGTAGAGAGTATATTGACTGGTGGCAACACGGCCTGTTATGGAAACACCTATGCCCTTGAACGGAAAACCCTACAAGAAGTAGGGATATGGCCTAGTCCACCCGGGTAAAACCCTCCCCATCACAGAGTACTGTCACAGGAAAGCAGCCTCCGTCGTTACGGACCCCCACCGTCCAAGCCATTCTCTCTTCTCTCTGCTGCCATCAGGAAGAAGCTACAGGAGCCTCAGAACCTACACCACCTGATTCAGGAACAGTTATTACCCCTTAACCATCAGGCTCTTGAACCAAAGGGGTTAATTTCACTTGCTCCTTCACTGAACTATTCCCTCAATCTATGGACTCACTTTCAAGGACTCTTCACCTTATGTTCTGGATATTTATTGTTTATTTATTTATTACTGTTTCTTTTTTTCTTTTTGTATTTGCATAGTTTGTTGTCTTTTGCACATTTTCTGCCCTGTTGGGTGCAGTCTTTCATCAACTCTATTGTGTTTATTATATTTACTATGTATGCCAGCAAAAAATTGAATCTTAGGGTTGTATGTGGTGACATATATGTACTGTGATAATAAATTTACTTTGAACTTTGACCATAAAACCATAAGACATAGAAGCAGAATTAGGCCATTCTGCTCATCGAGTCTGTGCTGCCAAGAACCTATCAACTGCCACTTTAAATAGGACTTGGCCTTCGTAGCAACGAATTCTACAGATTCACCACCCTCTCGCTAAAGAAATTCCTCTTTATATCTGTTCTGAAGGGATATCCTTATATTCTGAAGCCATGCCATTTGGCCCTAGATGCCTCCACTACTAGAAACATCCTCTCTTCATCCATTCTATCTAGGCCCTTCAATATTTGGTAGGTTTCAATGAGATCCCCCCCTTATTCTAAACAAGTATAGGTCCCGAGCCATCAAACACTCCTCATATGTTAACCCTTTAGGTAAGAGTTCACTTGGCTAATGACCTTCTAATGACATTGCACACAGGATCTATAAGTGTGTGGTGGAGAATATGCTGGCTGGTTGCATCATGGCCTGGTATGGGAACACCAATGCCCTTGAATGGAAAAGCTTACAAAACAAAGATTGCAGGTTCATCTTCTCTGTTCCCCCCTCTCTCTCCTGTCATTCTATCTCTCATATCTTTCCTGCTTTGTACTCTCCTCGCTCTCTCTGTCTTTTGTTCTCTCTTCTTTTTCTCTTACTCTCCTCAAGCGCAGAAATTAGACTGTTGATCTGATGATTTAAGTTCAAGTCCCAAACTAATTCTGGATTTAGAGAGCAGGTCTCATTCTGGGCCTTTCAATATCCAATACATTTCAATTAGATTACCCCCTCTCATTTTTACTTTGACTTTGACTTCACCCTCAGATTTATTTAATAAATCAAATTTAAGTTCTGCAGTTGCCATGATGGGACCTAAACTCGCTGACAGTAACTCTACCAGATTGCTGTTGTGGCAATTAAATCTACACATCATAACTCAGTGCTAGCCACTGCTAATACTGGGTTGAAATCAGAACATGGGTTAACGTGAAAATGTCACCCACAAAGAGGCAGAGTCTTCCTGCATGGTGAGGTGTGTGAGAAATTAATGATTGATTAGGAGAACAGCTCTTGTCCCTGAAGGTACAAAAAACCTGTTCTAAACAAGAAGTAGCATCTGGTCCAACTGTACATTTAATGAAATAATTCACAAGGGAATATTTTTAAGCCTATTATACAACTTAGGTAACAGGTGGGGCAGTGGTGATACCCACTTTTATTCCATTTATATTCCTGAAACTGAAAATTGTAGCCCAGGGATGATAATCACATTTCTGGGCCTGACCAACCTTTATCAATAACCCATCTTTGGGTTACCAGGCAGAGGTGAAGATCATCAAATTGCTTCTGGGTTGATTAAATAAAGCACAGAGGCCTCAACTTTCAAATCCACACATTTATTTACAGATGCTCAATGCTGTCTCATTTGTCTAAGTCATCTTCTTCAATTCCTTGAAATGGTTGGATCTGCAATTTGATTTGCTCCATTACTATTTCTTGCACTAAAAGCTTCACATGCTAAGGAGGAACTCCCAATCTATCCTGTATCAGCTCTTGCACATTATTTGGCTGCCTGCATTGCTCTTTTGTTGTAAATGCGGTGCCACATCCTGAACTCTGCCTGTGATGAACTATGCTACAGACAGGAAGTACTGCAGAGTACGGTGCACACGAAGATCCCACAAACAGGAAGAACCTGGTCTTCTGATTTTATTTTAATTATAACCAATTGAAAGTAGAAGTATTAGTTCAGCATAGAGAACTCTAGGTCATCTTCAACATCCATTAAAGGTAGGATTTCTGTTTTGTGACATTTCTAGAAGGTCCCCATCCCTTTTTCCATTCCGGAGGATCAGGTAGGGTTCCACAAGACTGCGGAGACTGCGGAGAGTTGTGGACACAGCTCAGCACAGCACGGAAACTAGCCTCTCCTCCACGGACTCTGTCTACACTTGGGAATGCAGATGATATAGTCAAAGAGATTTTCTCTTCTCCCTCTCTCATTGGACGTAAGACACAAAGGACTGAAATCATGTGCCACCAAGCCCAAGGATAGCTTCCAACCTACTGTTATAAGACAGCTGAATGGACCTCTGGCATGAACAGATAGAATCTTGACTTTACAATCTACCTGATTGCACTTTCGTTGTCTGCCTACACTGCACTTTCTCTGTAACTAACACCACATTCTGCATTCTTGTACTATGTCAATGCACTGTTAGAATGAATTTTACTAAATTGTAGTTTTCTTTTTACTACCTTGATGTAGATGTGCAGAATGTTCTGTCTGGATGACACAAACAAAGGCCTTTCACTGTATTTCATAAAGTCACAGAGTCATAGGACACTACGGCACAGAACAGGCCATTTGGCCCACCTAGACGGTGCTGAACTACAATTCTGCCTCATCCCATCAATCCACACCTGGACCATAGTCCTCCATATTCCTCCAATCCATCTACCTATCCAAACATCTCTTCAGTGATGCAAATCCACATCTACTACTTCTGGCAGACTTTTCCACACTTGCACCACCCTCTGAGTGATGTCCTCCCTCAGGTTCCCCTTAAATATTACATCGGTCACCTAAAAATTATGACCTTCATAAATCTGTATAACTCTGTCAGATCTCCCCTCATTCTCCTAAACTCTTGGAAATAAAGTCTTAATCTATTCAACTTTCTCTATATCTCAGTTGCTGAAGTCTATTACCTGAAGTCTTACCTACACCCTTATAACACCCTTGTAAATTTTCTCTGTACTCTTTCAATCTTGGTCCATGTGATAATACAAATATCAGTAGGCCCTAAGATCTGGAATTTCCTCTCCAAACATCTCCTCATCTCTCTTCCTTCTGGATACTTGTTAACATTGATCTCTCTGACCAAACGTCTGGTCACCTGCCTCTCTCCTTGTCTCAGTGTCACCACTGTGCTTCTTGTTCCAAACATTTATAATGTTAACAAAGTTGTTTTGCCCTATGTGGATCATACACAATCCAGTCTATGAATCACTTCATGCAGAATACATTCCAGTCCATGCGTTGTCCTGCATGTAACTGAGGCTTTATAAGGTATTGGTCAGACTGCACTGTGAGCAATTTTGCATCCCTTATCTAAGAAAATGCAATGGCGTTGGAGAGGATCCAGAGGAGGTTCATGAGAATGATCCTGGGAATGAAAGGGCTAATATATGAGAAGTGCTTGATGCCTCTGGGCCTGTACTTGCTGAAGTTTAGAAGCATGAGGGGGGAATCTCACTGTAACTTATTAAAGTATTGAAAGGCCTACAAAGAGTAGATGTTGAGAGGATGTTTCATGTAGTGGGAGAATCTAGGACCAGAGGACACAGCCTCAGAATAGAGGAATGTCCATTTAGAACATAGACCTTAGAAGAGAACACACAGGAACAGACCATTCAGTCCACAAAGTTGTGCCAAACCAGCTAAAAAGCAAATCAAAAGCATCCAAGCACTAATCCCTCTTACCTACACCATGTTCATATCCCTCCATCTTCCTCAAATCCATGTGTCTATCCAAACAACTCTTAAAAGCCTCTAATGTGTTTGCCTTGACTACCATATCAGAGAGCACAATTCAGGCATCCATGATTCTCTGAGTAAAAAAACTTACCCTTCACATCCCCCTTGAACCCAGCTCCTTTCATCTTCAATGCATGCCCTCTGGTATTACACATTTCAACCCTGGGAAATGAATACACTCTGTCTACTCTATCAATTCCTCTCATAATCTCATGAATCTCTATCAAATCTCCCTTCAGCCTCCGATGCTCCAGAGAAAACAACCCAAGTTTATCCAGCCTCTCGTGATAGCACATGCTCTCTAAACCAGGCAGTAAAAAAAACTACTCTCTGTTAAACAAAAAACTTGCCCCACACACTTCCTTTGAACATATCCCCTCTCATCTTAAATCCATGCTCTTTTGACCCTTAGAAAAATATATCTGCTGGCTACTCTATTCATGCCTCTCATAATCTTATAAATCTCTATTAGACATCCCCTCAGCCTCTGCTGCTCTAGAGAAAATGCCAGGTTTGTCCAACCACTCATTATAGCACAAGTCCGCTAATCCAGGCAGCATCCTGGTGAAGCCCTTTTGTACTCTCTGCTCAGTCTCCACATCGTCCTTATAATGGGACAACCACAACTGCAGACAAAACTCCAGATATAACCAAACTAGTTTTCTGAAGCTCAGAATAATTTCCCAACTCTTGAAATCAATTACTTGACTAGTAAAGACATACTCCTTCTTTGCCACTCTATCAGCCTGTGCAGCTACTTTCAAGGAGCTATGGACTTGGATCCCAGGATCTCTCTGCTCATCAACACAGTTTGGGATCATTAACAGTGTACTATCTCTTTACGTTTGATCTACCAAAATGCAAAACCTCACATTTGGCCTGAGTTACAAGCATACTATGTTGGTTGTCCTTTTCATCTCTGTACCAAAGGAACATCCTTCTAATCTGAGGCAATGCCCTCTTGCCCTAGACTTTCCCAGTATTGGAAATGTTCACTTCATGTCCACTCTATCCAGGTCTTTCAATATTCGGTAAGTTGGAATGAGATCCCCCTCGTCTTTTTGAACTCCAGTGAGTTCAGGTGTGGAGACATGAAACACCCTTCATAAGTTAACCCTTTAATCTCTAAGATCATTCTTGTGAGACCCTCTGCAAGGCCAGCACACCCTTTCTTAGGTAAGGAGCCTAAAACTGCTCACAATACTCCAAGTGTGGTTTGATCAATGCCTTGGGAAGCCTCAGCATTACTGCCTTGCTTTTATATTCCTGTTGTCTGGAAATGAACGCTAACATTGCATTTGCCTTCTTACTAATTACTCAACTTGCAAGCTAACCTTTCAGGAATCTTATACAAGGACTCCCAGGAAGCATTTTTTTTTTAACCACAAATGGAGGTATAAGCCAGCCACTCCTCCCCACAAAGAATTCAAGATGGGTATCTACTGGACATTTCATACTTCCAGTTAGGTTTGCATTAAACAGGTTTTTTTAAGGGTGCTGTTGAAATCAAATGGAGGTGAGGAGTTACAGTCACTGTGAATGATATTTGCCCCCCAGTATAAAACCACCTTCAAATAATCCATCCTCAACACACCACACAGTGGTCACCCTTGCAGCAATGCCAACCACTTACACAGAAAAGAATAAAATATTCAGATAAAATGTAAACTAATCTGTTAAATTCAAAAACATAAACATGAGAAGCTGGAAATCTAGAGAAACACACAGAAAATGCTGGAGGAACTCAGTAGGTCAGGCAGCATCTATGGAGGGGAATCAACATTTTGGGTTGAGACCTACTCAGCCCAAAACATCGACCATTTATTCCCCTCCATAGAAGCTGCCTGATCTGCTCACTTCCAGCATTTTGTGTGTGCGCTATTGAAATCAAAGTCACATTTTGACACATTTGTACATTATTAGAAAAAAAACAACTTGCTTCTCTCATTTAAAATATGCAGCAACAACAACATAACAAAAATATCGAAACATGCGTTAGGAGAAAACTCCAGGTATGGAAATGTAAACGATTAGATTTGAATAATAAAACCATGAGATGCTGAGAAAGAGGTACTTAAATAAAAGCAGCACAAATAAGCCACTGGGAAGAGGAGAATAAAGGTCATGCAACTGAGAGACTACGCATTGAAAAAGAAATTAAAACATATCCCATGCTGGGGAAAGAAAATGTTAGTTCAGAAATATAAATGAGGCACTGACTAGAATTTAACAGTAATCCAGTTATTCTACTAATTACTGTTGCAGACAAAGACTGCATTCTCTGAGGTAAGAACTGAAACACCCCAGTCCACAACTTCAAGAGGACCAATGAAGAAACATTTGCAGTTTTGTGGACAGTTTGGTCACTTTGGTTTAGGAAAGGCATCATTAAACTGGAGAGAGTGCAGAGAAGATTTATGATGATGCCGATAGGATT